>NC_133659.1:8698324-8998324 GCF_037893015.1 Macrotis lagotis
GTTTTCTCTTATGTAAGATGATCATGAGAAGAAATGTCAAACCGTACTGGTATCTTTGCCAAGAAAACGCCAAATGGAGTCATGAAGAATCAATTCAACAACAAAGATTTACTGACATCCAGATTCCCACAGCTAGTGTTTTAAAGCAGAATTTGAACTTGTTTTTCCTCACTCCAAGTCAACTATCTAGTTGCTTCTTCTCAGAGTCATAGAGCTACTATGAGTTACATGTAAGACTTGAAGCCACATCTAAAGGACATAGCAACCAGCTCTCTATCCATGGTAAACCATGATGCCAATTATGCACTGCCAATTGTACACTGTACTGAATATTGGAGATATTAAAAAACCCAAACTATAGTCCTTGATCTCAAAGAGTTCACAGCTTAATGAAGAGTTCACATGGCAACAACTATGTATAAATAATTTATAGACAGGATAAATTGGAAATAAGCAATGTAATAGCTCTGCCAACTGAGCTGGCTTTAACATAAGAGAACATTTGATCCCAGAAATATCACACACTTCCCAGTGGCACTTGAATTATTGAATAATAGAGGCAACCCCCTGCCATTGGCACCTTATGGAATTTTACATAGGTGAATGGCTTTAAAATCATCACTAAAAGGAATGAAAAAAGAAACACACGCACTGTTGCATTCCAGAAAGGACAGATTCTAAGAAGTCTGGGTTTATCAGAAGGGTCTAGATTTGGGGGGACATAAGGGAGCTCAGTGGTTAGCCAGATCAAGCTGAACTACTTGTCTTCTCTACAATAGCCCTGATTATCTAGTACCTAATTGACATTTCCACTCAATTTCCTGAACATCTCACATGATTAGGATGTTTTATTATATCAGGGAGTGAGGTCATCATGGTGGGTGATAGAGCCCCTAGAATTCAGGGCCTCACACTCCTTATCTCAGCATTAGAACAAACAAGTTTTCTCTGGGATGGGCCCCTCTCTCCAACTGGATCTTATCTTGGTTAGCCACGGAATTTTATTAAGATCTGATCCTTGGGGTAATCTTTTTTGAGATTGAGTAAACTTTTCCTATTCTCCACTCCTGTATCCAATGCATTTCTGATACACACAACCAGTTATTTTCAAGGTAAATTATTCTCTACACAGAGTAAATGCCATTTACACAATCACTCAATTGCAAAAATGTCATTTTATAACTTGAATGCAGTCATCAATTAACAAAAACCCCCCAAGAGAAATAACAACATGAAATCAGTAAGATCTAATCATTAATAATAACATATAGTACCTTGGATCATAATCTCCCACCACTGGGAAAAGTGAAGTTCATCCATAGTGAAGAGGGGGAACACAATAACAGGAACCTGGTAGGGAAGCACAGGAGGGAGGAAAATCCATCTGTGCTTAGGGTGTCTGTCCTTGACGATTCTGGTCTAATAGGGAATGCAGACTTTGCAGGAAACTGAGCATCTGATCACTACTTGACTATTTATCCTCACTACTCTGACTGGGAAAGTCCTCTTTCTTCTCTAATAAGAACCTAGAATTCAGCAACCTTTTCACTTTATAATTATCCTGAAAAGGCCATTTAGAAAGTATTATTATTATTTAGAATGAATAGTACTACTTTTTTTAAAATGGAGAGCTACAAGGTTCATTATACTGAGATTATTTGCTTTTGCTTTTGCTTTTGCTTTTGCTTTCTTGCTTTCTTTCTCTCTCTCTCTCTCTCTCTCTCTCTCTCTCTCTCTCTCTCTCTCTCTCTCTATATATATATATATATCGAACCAGCAGGCTATTCATTCACGTGGAAGCTTCATTTTCCAAGCAGAATGGAGCTTACAACACCTTTACTCAATTGACCTTAATTGATCTTTAGCTAATTCACCTGGGTACCAAGCATCAGCAAAGACCTGTTTTATATTTATTTAAATATTATAATATAATTATATATAATAAATATAATATTTATATATTATATTATATCCCACAGGGGGAAGCAGAGAGCAACCAGGTCTTTGTCAAACCTTTCACCTCTCTCCAAATCAAAGTGGTGCTGAAAGTTATATCTATCGCTCTTGATCAATGAAGTCATTTCTCTGTTCCACCAACCAGGAACCAATTAGTGGAAATCCTATCTGCCACAGTTCCAGCAGAGTAGCCTTTCAGCATCTCCCCCCTTAGCTTTCCACATGATTCACTGGTTTAATGGAAAACCTCCCAACAAAGTGACTCATCTTTCACTTAAAAATTCAGCTCTCCAAATTTTCTATGTGAAATTGGTAGTTCTTTTGTAGTTGTGAAAGGCAAGGGGATGAAGGGACTTGCCCAATGTCACTTTGCTAAGTTAGTATTAAATTTCTGAAGGCAGATTTGAACTCAGGTTCTCCTGACTCCAAGGCTGGTGCTCTATTCACCGTGGCACCTAACTGCCCCTGTTATTTCTTTGAAAACCAGTCTCCAAATTATTAAATGATTTTTCATTTTTTAGTTTTATCAGCTTTAGTGATAAAACAGTTATATGGAAATAAACTGAGTTACCATAATTGTCTATGGTTCAAAGAGTACAGTGTGATCTAATATATTTTTGGAGTCCTTGAAACTTATTTATATTCATATTTTTCTGTTTTTAAATTAATATCTTTACTTTTTTATAATATTAATCACAAAGTGATGTATCTTTATATTATAAAGATTCTATTTCTGACCCAAGCTGCTGAAATTCTGTATGAAAGCTTATTTCTTCAGCTTATATTAAAATAAAGTATTTTCCTACTCCATTTTGTGTGATGTCAATATATAATAATTGCAATATCTTACCTTCTTTGATAGTTAATGTAAATATTGTTATTGCCACAAAAATATTTTTAATACCCCTTTCATCTTCAAAGTCCTCCACAGAAAAGGGCCTTACAGGGATACCATATTTTATACTTATAATGGAATTTATTTGAATTGTTGAGCATAAGAGTAGGTTTGAGGTTTTATTGATCTGGACCTGCTATGTCATTAGTGTATGGAATTTCTAACATGGAAGCACTATCTACCCAACAGAGGATAGAAGCAACTATTAGAAAAATAACTGAAACACTGATTGTTTCATGAAGTACCCAGGCTTAGGGTCAGACTTAGGTTATGGGTGGTATGTGTCTGGGACAGGACTTGAATCCAACTCTTCCCGATTCCACAGTTAGCTGTCCATTTGCTATTCCACGTTGCCCATCTCTAAAGCAAAATTATACACAAAATGGTGCTTTCCTCCACTGTTTCTACTTTGGTTTTCCTTGAAAAAGGAAAGAAGGCTGCTCAACATGGCAGTTAAGTCAGTGATACTTTGAATAGTGATTAAAATCTATCCAATATAATCCAGCAAGCAATGATTAAGCATCTACTGTATAAAGGCACTGTTCTAGGGAATGGGGACCCAAAGTAATCATTTAAAATGAAAAGAACTCATCAAACCATACTCCAGAGTCCAGCAAAAATCACATCTTTTTCTGTGGTTCTCTTTCTACAACCAGAAGTCAAGTCTATTACTTCCACACTTCATTTCCCTCATCTGGTGTTTTAACTCTAACTTGCATAAAACATCCCACTAGCAAAACAAAGTATTTCATATTTTGAAAATATAAAATATCTCGAGGAGACAGATATCAGGTTATATTTTCTCCAAGTGTTTATATAAGTAGGTTGCTTCTTTTATGAATATTGCTACAAAATTCTGAACCCCAAACATGACTTTATCCATAGTGTTTACAGAAGTTCAAATCATTATGGATGTCACAGTTCAAACCATAATGGATGTCACAGTGTTCAGAAAAAAAAGCTTAGGAATGATGTTGTGTCAGTCATCTTATACTTTAAACATAAATGGTGTAAGCACAAAAATGCAGAAGACTCACAATCCTATGATATACCCATGCTCCATTTTATCCTCTACCCCAAAGTGTACATTAAAAGGAAATTAAGAAGAAGGGGCTCTTTGCCACTCTTTTTAGTTTCTTCATGTCCTTAACTTCCTGACTAGGCTAAGGAGAGAAGTATTTTCCCCATGGCCAGATGATTTCCCCTGCTGCTAGCATTATTTCTCTGATACTTTTGCTTTTTGAAAGATCCACAGAAGAGAGTGAGAGATAGAATCACTGGCAGAAACTACATTCACCATTTGAGTGTGATCTATGACTACTTATGACTGGCCCCTAAGTGCTGATTAAAACACATGTTTTATATTTGCAGATCTAAGTTATTGCCAAGAAATCACACTCTAAACATGACTGAAAATATTTTCTTGTTTCATGGGTGAGAAAACATTTGAGCCAATTTTGTTTAGAGAAAATGTAAAAGTAAAATGATCACCCAGGTTAGGTGATTAAGAGGAAGTTTTTAGTGTTTTGTGATCAAACATTTTTGAATCATGAGACATTGAACTCATAAAACGCACATTTTCACCTTATTCTTAAATCACCTTTTCCCATTACAAATTATTTTCAGATATCAGAAATTAGTGGCCTATTTTTGCTTTTCTTGCCCAGATTGTTCTTCCTGCTTATAATTGTGGAAATTGAGCCCACCTTCCTTATTCCCATCAACAACTCCTGCCCAAATGACATCCACAGACCTAGGAGTGGCAGCCTCCCCAGACAACTGGCTGTGCTCCAAGCCTAGCATTCACAGCCAGCTTCTAGAGATGCAATTCAGTCGTAAGCGGTCAACCATTCACATCAATGTGAATCAAGCGTCACCCACAGAGCAGACAAGTCAGTCTAGCTTCCCTGAAGGAGACAGAGGAAGCATACCAGGGGCCATACCACCATCACCATCTAGACTTCCATCTCTCCTTAGATCCCAAAGGAGACAACCTAGAATTCTAACCTTCTCCCACAATATGCAGAGATTGTCATTTCTTTTACCAGCTGAGAACCAAAATTTGAAAATGGATGTCACAGTTCAAACCCTAATGGATGTCACAGTCTTCAGGAAAAAAAAAACAGCTTAGGAATGATGTTGTGTCAGTCATCTTATACTTTAAACATAAATGGTATAAGCACAAAAATGCAGAAGACTCACAATCCTATGATATACCCATGCTGCATTTTATCCTCTACCCCAAAGTGTACATTCAAGGGAAATTAAGAAGAAGGGGCTCTTTGCCACTCCTTTTAGTTTCTTCATCTCCTTAACTTCCTGACTAGGCTAAGGAGAGAAGTATTTTCCCCATTAACAAAATATATGCTCACTTACTTTGGTAGAGTTTTCAAGTGATTTTCTCTTAATTCCAAGATCCGCAATTTGACAAGTCTACAGAAAGAGAAACAAAATTGTTTCTTAATGTAATCACATGACAAAGTGGTTCAATAGCCATCATGAATGAGTGTTATCCCTTAACTGTCTAGTAAGAAATGTCCAAGAAATCTGGTACCAAGTTGATATATGGCATAAAAAGAACTATATTTAGTTACAATATGACTCATTATCATATTAATATTAACTTCCTTTGTAAAGGAAACCGAGGTCCCCAAATTTCCTTGTCCAGGACACACTGGTAGCAGATTGCAGGATACGGAATTAAAGTCAAGTGCTCGGACTTGAAATCTGACTTCTTTTGATGCTCATCTGGATGCAGTCAGAGGACCTCGTTCCTGCTGTGACACTGTGGACCCTGACCCATTAAAGCTCTCTCATCCTTGTTTTCTTCAGCCATAAGATGAATGGGTTGAACTGGGCACCTCTAAGGTCCCATCAGTTTCTTAATCTATGAAATTTCACACATTTTCATGTCCCATATATTTTTCCCATTATCATATCTAAAATTGGATGCTGCTCTGTGTGAATAGAAATTCTGAGCTCATTTAAAAAGGCTAAATTTTATTTAGAATGTATAAATGAAACTTTGAGTTCTTATTAAATGATCTCAGATATCATATATATTATGAGATAACTGGCTCAGGGAACAGAGATCTGATTGCAGATTCAAAAAAATAGGAGTTCAAGTCCCGTTTCTGCCATATATTGGCTACATAATACTGTCCTTTAGGGAACCCAGCATAGGAAACTTCCTTTCTAAAGAGAGGGCTATCCCTTCACTCCCCACAAAATGTTAGACAGCATAGCCTATAATTTTTGCATTTGGGACAAGAATTCTATTCATTTGCTGTCTTCTACAATTTAAACATCTCTGGATCTTGGTGCTTTGGGGATGTCATGAAGAGTGAGACAGAGCAGTTGCTCTTATGTAACTTACCATCAAGGAGGGAAAGAAAGATTTAAAAAAAATTAAAAAAAATTTTCAAGGTAATGGGGTTAAATGGCTTGCCCAAGGCCACATGGCTAGGTCATTTTTAAGTGTCTGAGGCCACATCTGAACTCAGGGACTCCTGACTCCAAGGACGGTGCTCTATCCACTGCATCACCTAGCTGCCCCAAGAAAGATTTTTACAAATAATATAAAGTGAGGTAGAATTTGGGATTTCAGGAAAAGGAGTTAAAAAGAGATAATAGTGATAATGTTTTCTATATTTGTATACCAGCTACTAGGTAGGAAGCTCTATGCTAAGTGCTTTGAAAGTGCTATATTGTTTGATCCTCATTATAACCCTGGGGGGTAGGGGCTGTTATTATTTCCATTTTATAGATGAGGAAACTGAGGCAGAGAGATTTAGTGACTTGCTCAGAGTCACACAGCTATTAAGGTCTGGGGTTGGATTTGAACCAAACTTTTCCTAATTGCACATCTAGTTCATCCACGACACTTCGTACCTGCTTTGCAGAAGTATTATTTCATTCTTTTTATTTGCCTCTTCCTGGATTTAGCACAGAGTCTGGTTACCTAATAGACCCTTAATAAATGTCTATTAATGGATAATCATTAGAAAGTGAAAAATGTCTATTGTGTCTAAATAGCACTAATTAGTTTAATTTATTCTCTCTCTGAATGAATAGGTTGTCCAAACTGGGTTGGTTTCAGTGGATCCAAGCAACCAGAAGAGCTTGGTCTTTAGCCAATTTTCAAGAATTAGAGATTGGATTGGAAGAAGGAAGAGTTGATAGTTACTGTTTCTTCTGTGCCACCTCTGATGAAGAATTTATCCTATGACTTGTATTGAGGAGGAAAGAGATGTTTAGCCTCTTTGTTCAGCTTGCATGTGGGGCTTCACCTGAGCTGTCCAGGTCTGACAAATCTGTCCATTAACCACCTCACAGTTAGGGCCACCTAACCATGTGCTTGGTACAGTCGCTGACCCTCCTCTCCAAACTCTTCTCCCTCTGGAGAGGGATGCAGTCATTTGTATCTCTCTGCATTGATTTCCTTTCACAATTAATCCTTCTGCCCTAGTTCCTTTCTTTTCAAGACCCCAGGTCCTTCCTTCCCATCCTCTTTCATTTTTTATATCTTAGTTTGTGGATCCTCTGGTAAACTCTTTTCATCTTTTCATACCTCATGGATTTCATGCCCCATGGAAAGGACATTCCCTAAGCCTTTCTATAACCTCATATACTTTTCACATTTGGAAAATATTTAACAAAAAGGTGGATCTTTGTTACTTTGAGGATCTGTTATTTTTGTCGGTGCTGAGACATGCTCTCCACCAACTCAGATGTTAACTCTCCTGATTTAGCAGATGATCTTTGGGAGCTGCTGGGGTTCAAATGTTCATTGCAAGTAGCCCTCCTGGGATGGATCCTCAGAATTTATCTAAGCAGGTTCTTGGGCAACAGGCCCAAAGCACACTATCCAAAAACCTTTCCCTCTTGGTAGGATCCTCCAACACAGATGTAGAGGACTGAGGGGACCTTCTATACTACAGTGGAATCTTGGAGATTTCAGTGGAGAAATCTAACAATATTTCAGAAAATTTTTGGTGCAACAGAACTTTTGAGATAAAGACTTTAGTGTTAAATATTTATCTTAGCTTAGGTTAGTTTAGGTTAGGTTAGCTTAGGTTAATAACAAAAAGGGGAGTTAATAACAAAAACTTCCAGCTCTGAGATGAGCAGATTTCACATTAAACTTGGTGTCAGAAGATAGTGATTTCAGTACCAGCTGCAGCTTGGAATAGGTCTAGACTTGGTACTAGGAAGACCTGGGTTCAAATCATGACCCAGCTGTTTACCAGGTACAAATCACAGAACCTTTCAGGGTCTTAGTTTCCTAATCTGTGAATCAAGGGAGCTGGACTTGATTGTGGCTAAGATACCTTCTCACCATAAATTTAGGTTTCCCTGATCTTGGAAGTCACTGAACTATGGGCTATGGTTTCCTTGTATTGAAATAAAGATAATATTGGTGTTACCTACCTCCTCAAGTGGTCAGAGAAAAACATGAAAGTTCTCCAGAAAAAATAATTGCAATTATGTTTATCAAATAAATTCAAATGAAGTAGGGCAGGTGAAAGTGAATTCTAATAATAAAGCAATAGGTTTCAATATCTATACCCAATGGATGCATATTTAAATGTGTTGGTATGTACATATCTATCTATCCATCTCTCTGTCTATGAAATGCAGCTTTAATGGAAATATTATTATCATTTCTCTTCCTGTATGTACATACACAACATATACTTTTCTATGTCTATGTGATCCAGATACTTTTCATTTTTTTTCTACTGTCATCATTTTACTTTTTTCACCTGAGTTCTCTGTTCCTGTCCTGGCAGAAGATGAGGCAGATGGAAAACCCAAAATAATATTGATTCTAATCCAGAGCTGGCACTTGGCATCCTATTGCTGCTCATCTACCCAGAAGTCCCTTGTACTTCTTCCCTTCTGCCTTTGAATCTTCTTCTTCCTTCAAGGCTTATCTCAGATGCCACCTTCTCCTTGAAGTCATCTACCTCTGCCCCTGTAATTAGTTCTTTCTCCCCCTGCACCATTACCTTGACTGGGTCTATGACATAATCCCTTGTTCTCCTTCCCTTCAAGCCCTTCACTTGAAGATTTAAGATTTTTCTTTTATTGGAGGCCTTTCGCAACCCCCAAGATCAAGTGTATTTCTCCTGCTTTCCCTCAATTACCTTTTATTGACTCTCTAAATATTTGGGATTTAGTGGTGTTTATATTTGCTGCATCCCCCTGAGGAATAGAAACCTCTTGAAGGCAGGCGTTCTTTCACTTTTGCCTCTTTTCCCCCCTAGTGCCCACAATCTAACACATGGGTGTTTAATTAATTTTTCCTAATTTGAATGTAAAGTTTTATGGTCTTTTTATTCTTGAAATTTATTCTTTCTTTATTCTTTCTGTCTGTCTGCCTATCTACCTATTCATCCATCCATCCATCCATCCAACCCTTTATAGAGTTTTTTGAGTATATGACCCCCAGGGGACCTTCTGTATGATTTAATAGCCCCATTTCTATTTGTTTCCGGTAATCCTCCCTCTGACTCTTCTTTCCAATGTAGATAATGCCTAAGAGAAGACATCACAGAGAAGGTACCAGCCTCTTTTGGTAGAGGAGGTCCCTCCCCCACGGCTTCCCCAGACCAGGGAAATCAAAGGTGCAGACTTTAGGTTATTACTTAATCCTGCAGAGCCAATCCACTTAGGTGACCTGTGGCACATGAGTGTTAAAAAGCCACACATTATCCTTTGTTGATAGATTATTTAATATCGCTTTATAGACTCAGGATATAGAGAAAAGGAGAGTGATAAAAACAGCTGACATTTATGGAGCAGCTTTGGGTTTGAAAAGCATTAGAAAAGCAAAGTGTTCTCATTTGCTAGCCATTGCCTAGTGCTGTGTAGAGTGCTGGGTCAGGATTCAGACAGACGAGTTCAAGTCCAAGCTCAGACACTTACTAGCTGTGATACCCTGGATGAGTCACTCAATTCCTATCTACCTCAGTGCTCTCAACTGTAAAATGGGTGTTATAAGAGTAATTATCTCTCAGGATGGTTGGATTGCCCAAATGAGCTAATATTTGTAAATGATTTAGCCTGCTCAAATCTATGCTTAATCCCTTCTCTTCCAGGGCCTCCCTAACTCCTCACAATAAGTAGGATTAATCCACGCATCACAATTGGCGCTAGGAGGCTCAATGACTCGATATGACTTAGGTACCATTAGCAAGAGCACATCAGAGATGAGATTCCAAGACAGGGTCCTGCTGACTCAAATGCAGACTTTTCCCCAGTTGTTTATTCTGCTTGCCTCCACTGAGAATGTGCATGAAGGTTAAGATGCTCAGGAAATTAGCTGGTTTTCCTAAAAAATTCTGTCCCATCTTTCTTGCTTCCCTCTGTGGTCATGGTGGCCAGGGTATTACAGATTTTGTTGTGTAATCTAATCAATTAAGAAGTATTTGTGAACTATTTACTAAGCATCATGTAGATGGATGCTCAGCCCCCCCCCCCCATAGGAGCTCCCATTCCAATGGAGAGACAACAAGGGAAGGGAAGAGAAAGGAGCATTGATTGAGTGCCTACTGTATACCAGACACTGTCTATCTCCTTGATCCTCAGAACAACCTTATGAACTAAATTTAAGATATTTCAGTGTGAATGGAGAGTGACCTCAGAAAAAAGGGCTCTTTGATGGGGGAGACTCCAATAGAAGATAGAAAAGTTGGGGAAGTCAGGAAGTACATGTAATGGGAAAAGGAGACAAAGCATCATAGGTCTGATCACAACAAGGAGCGGAGGGCATCTGGACCTAGAGAATGTGTGAGGGAGTAAAATGTAAGAAGACTGGAAAGGTGGGAGGGATCCAGCTCTGGGGAGCTTTATATACCAAACAGTGCATTTTCTATGTGATTCTCAAAGTGATAGGGAGCCCCTTGTAGTTTACTGAGTTGTTGGGCGATATGGTCAAACCCCAGTTTTAGAAAAATGACTTTGGCAGCTGAGTGGAGGTTGGAAAGTCAAAGAATCCTGCCCTCAGGGATCTTGCACAATCTTGGCAGTGCACTAGAAAGGAAGTTCACAATAAAAGTCAGGAAGACCTGAGTTCAAATCCAGCCTCAGGCACTTGCTAGATTTATGCCTCATTTTCCTTTCTATAATAACACCTAACTCTGGGGTTGTTATGAGGATTAAATAAGAATTTTTTTTGCAAGGCAATGGGGTTAAGTGGCTTGCCCAAGGCCACACAGCTAGATAATTATTAAGTGTTTGAGGCTGGAGTTGAATGCAGGTACTCCTGACTCCAGGGCTGGTGCTCTATCCACAGGGCCACCTAGCTGCCACCTAAATGAGATATTTTCAAAGCACTTTGGGAACCTTAAAGTACTATTAAATACTGGGTTTTGTTATTGTTTCTGTTATATGAGGAATATCCATGGCAGAAATACAAGTAATCATGTTGCAATTCCATTCAAATCTGTGGGGATCTGTGAGGAAGGGGGCATTTGAGCTGAGTCCTGGTGAAGGAAGGGGGCATTTGGGACAATGAAGGTGACACTGTTCTTCTCTCCTAGTTAAGGAAGACAGTTTAGGAATGCTCCCTCTATTGGGATGGGTTTTTTCATCTTTTATCCTGACTGGAACTTTCCAGAAGGGACAAATTCCTCTGGTGACATACTTGGCCAAGGTGAAATAAAATGAAATCTCTTCAAGGCATGTGTTCGTACCTTCCAAAGTTGGCTGGAAGAAACTCAAGAAAGGCATCATTCAGGTACAGCTGGGTCAGGTTGATGAGCTGTGTGAAGCCATCGGGGAGCCTACAAAGGAAGGAAAGGGTCAGTCATTGCATCAACATCACCATAGAAACAGAATAGACATGTAGATCTCTAAGGAGTACAAGAAAGAAATATGATAAATTTCCCAACTCTCCTTTGGTCACACGGACAAGGTAGAATTTATTGACTTTCTTGTTATGCTACAATTTTTGTCTGTTATTAAAACAAATGACAAGCATCCTGTCCATACAGCTATCACAGGGTGAGATTTATATGCCTGCCAAATGAAGGCTGCACCATCTCTTTCTTGTGTCCTACTTTGGGAACCTTGGCTGAGGGACTTCAGGAAAGTGATGAGTCCAGGCCACTTCCCCAGACTTTGAAAGCGCTATTTCTCGTTCAGTTCAGTTCAGTTCAGTTCAATACACTTGAGTTCAATTCTATTCACATTTATGAAACTTCAGTTATACAGCTTCTCTGGTGGGCCTAATTCTATATGCTAAGGCAAAAAAGTGAAACTGTACCGTGTATTTTGGGGGACGGAAGGGGAGAGAATATATACATTTGCTAGAAAGTCTATTTATCACTTCTCTAAAAAATTAAAACTTAAAATCATGATTAAAGTTGTCAGCTCTAAAAATATAATAAATGGACAACATACCCTATTCCTTCAAAGTTTTTTTAAAATATATTTAAAAGGATCTTCAAATTAACAGGTTGCATTAGGATACCCTTTGGTCTAATTTTAAAAATAGGCAAGAATGCTTAACATTATACTGAACATAGAACATTAAAAACACCAAACATATATTTCTTTATTTAAAAGAAATGTTAGAAGAGAAATGCTCTGGAGAAACTAATAAATTGGATAAGGTCAAAGACTGGAGGCTCTTTTCTTCTTTTTAATTTTTTTCTTTCCTTTTCTAATAAAAAATACTGCAGTGTTTACTGAACAGAATTTTTGAGATTACATGAAATACTGTCTATAAAGAGGATTAACATCTTGAAAAAATTCTATTACTCTGAATTTAAGATTTTATCTCAAAGTTCTCTCTCTCTTTCTTTCTCTTTCTTTCTTTCTTTCTTTCTTTCTTTCTTTTTCTTCCTTCCTTCTTTTTTTTCTTTCTTTCTTTCTTTCTCTTTCTTTCTTTCTTTCTTTCTTTCTTTCTTTCTTTCTTTCTTTCTTTCTTTCTTTCTTTCTTTCTTTCTTTCTTTCTTTCTTTCTTTCTTTCTTTCTTTCTTCCCTCCCTCTCTCCCCTTTTCTTTCTCTTCTTTCTTTCCAGTCTCTTCTTGGTTTTCCTTTTCCTTTCCTCCTTTCCTTTCCTTTTCCCTTCCTTTCCCTTTCCTTCCCTTCTCCCTTTCCCTTTCCTTTCCTTTCTTCTTTCCCCTCTCCTCTCCTCTCCTCTATCTCGTCCCTTCCCCTCCCCTCCTCTCCTCTCCTTTCCTTTTTCTTTCCTTCTTTCCTTATTTTTTTGCAAGGCAATTGGGGTTCACAGAGCTAGAAAGTGTCAAGTGTCTCAGGTTAGATTTGAACTTAAGTCGTCCTGATTCCAGGGTCAGTGATCTCTCCACTGGGTCACCTAGCTGCCCCCTTTTTTATATATAGAATTATTATCCTTTACATTAATGCTGCTCAGATTGTGACATAAACAAAATTGAGAGTGGAAATCAGAGTGTTCAAAGGCCTGGCCAATGTCATTAATTCTTCATCACTGAGAGATTAAAACAAATCATCCAGACAAACTCTTGAGATGGTGTAGTGGGGAGCACACTGAACTGGAATCAGGAAGATCTAATTTCAGATTCCTGCCACTGTCACTTGACACTTTGGCCATTTATATCACCACTTTTTCTGAAGTTCAATTTCCTTATTAATAATAAAAGATACTGCAGTATTTACTGAACAGAATTTCTGTGAAGATGACATGAAGCACTGTCTGTAAAGAGGCTTAAAATCTTTTTAAAAAATCTGTTAATATTATCTTGAATTTAAGATTTTTATCTCCTCAACAAAAGGATAAGGTTTGTTAATTTATTACCAATAGAATTCTTCATTTTTTTGGTGAGGTCATTAGCTCATACATACACATATATAATATTGAGATGATGTCAGTCTCTAATTCATTTCTGTCAGACTGTTTTTCATTTCTCTTGTTTTTTTTGGTATATCTTTGCTCTAATACTTGGGATTTATATGTTTTTCAAACTAGGCTACTGTAATCATTTGCTTTTTATCTATTACAACTCTCCCTTTTCTTAATTAGTACCATATTGTTTGGATGATATCTAGGAGTGCTAGCTCCCCTTACTTTCCATATATTTTCTTCAGTTCTTTGAAATTCTTTTTGTTCCTGCAGTTGAATATTAAAAATTAATTTTTTTCTAAATAAAGTATAAGTTGGCAATTTAATTGGTATGGGATTGAATAAGTTAATTTAAGTAATATTTTTGTTAGATTGATTTTGCTAACCCATGAGGTACTCATATTTCTGCAATTGGTTAGATCTTTTTTTTTTTGTGTAAAGGATGTTTTACACTTGTGTCTGTTTAGTTCCTGGTGTGTGTGTGTGTGTGTGTGTGTGTGTGTGTGTCTTGGCAAGTAGATTACCAAGCACTTTATATATTTTCTGCATTCATTTTAAATGCAGTTTCTTTTTCTGGCTCTTCTTAATGAATGTTGTTGGTCATATTACATAGATGCTGATAATTTGTGAGTTTATTTATTTATACCTTACATTTCTTCTAATGTAAATGATTTTAATTGGTTTTCTTGTTGACTCTAAAATTCTCCAAGTAAATCCTAATATTTTCTGCAAAAAAGGGATGATTTTGATTTCTTTTTACCATGCTTATTCTCTTAACGTATTTTCCTTTGTCATTGCTATAGCTAGTTTTTTCAGAATTATGTTGAATAGTAATGGTGATAATGGACAGCCTTGCTTTACTTCTGATATTATTGGAAAGGCCTTAAGCTCATCTCTATTATAGATAAGGCTTAATAGATATCACTTATATTAAGGAAAGATATATTCATTTGGTTTTTTATTATTGTTTTAGTAAGAGGAATAGGTATTGAATCTTTTCAGAAGTCTTTTCTTCATCTATTGATACAATCTTATGATTTTTGTTCTTTTTCTCACTAGTATGGTTATATTGATATTTAAATTTTTCCCTAACACCAGAGTCTTTCTGTATTACTGGCACAAATCCAATTTAATTACAGTATCTAAACTTTGTGAAATGTTGCTATGGTTTTCTTGCTAATATTGTATTTAAGATTTCAGGATCAATATTTGTGACTATAGTTTCCTTTCTATGTTTTTACTTTAGACACCAGGACACTATTTTTATCATAGATGTAATTTGTTGGAATATATTTTTCTCTCCTTCCAATAGCTTATATAATCATGGAATTCTTTTTTAACATGTGTTATTTGAAGTATTTGTGAAGTATATGTGAAGTATTTGAAGCAATTCTACCTGATCTTGAGGTTCCGCAACCCCTTCCTTTGGTTGTTTATGACTTGTTCAGATTTTTTTTTTAAATTGCATTATTTAAATCCTCTATTTCTGGTTGTTATTTCTTGGCAGTTTATGCTTTTAGAAATTTTTATCCATTTCACTTAGACTGTCAGATTTTATTGGCATAAAATGGGGGTAAAATAGTTATTAATCATTTATTTTGTTCTTTGTTGATTTTAAATTTACCTTTTTAAATTTTGACATCAGTAATTTGGTTTTTCTTTCTTTTTTAAAAATCAATTTATTTAGTGGTTCAATTTTTTTTTCTTAAAAAGAAGCTCCTAGCTTTATTTATCAATTCACTTTTTGTTGATTTTCATTATTCCCATCTTGGTGTTTAAGTGGTAATTTTTAATTTATGAATTTTCTAGTTTAATTAGTTATATCTAATTTGTTGCTCTGTATGTTTCCTATTTTATTGATCAGTGTTTAGTGACATAAATTTTTCCCTGGGTAATGTTTTAATTGCATCACCAATTGAATTACTATATTTAATGAAATGATTATTCGTACAATTTATTATTTGACACATGTATTCTTTAGGAATAAGTTATTTAGTCTCCAATACATTTTTTTTAATTTTCTTTTTTTAGGTTTTTTCAAGGCAAATGGGGTTAAGTGGCTTGCCCCAGGCCACACAGCTAAGTAAGTATTAAGTGTCTGAGGCCATATTTGAACTTGGGTCCTCCTGACTCCAGGGCCGGTGCTCTATCCACTTCGCCACCTAGCTGCCCCACCTCCAATACATTTTTAATCATTTCTTCAGGACCTTTTAAAAATATAACTTTTATTGCCACATGAACTATAAAAGATATTTAATGTTTTTACTTTTTTTGCTTTTGCTTGTGAATTTTTTATGCCCTGATACTTAGTAAATTGATGTAGCATTAACAGTTGAGACATTTATAATACTTTCCTTTCTTATTTAACTTTCCCATTTAATAATCTCCAGAATTCTATCATATTTAATTTTCATAAAATTAAATTTCTTTATTTCTTTTTTATTACTGTTATTTTTGGGGGGAGAATTAGATTTATCTAATATTAAATCTGAGAAGTTGTTTTCTGTTGATTCTTGATGTTTTTTCAAAGCTTTCCTTCCTGTTTTAACTTATCTTTGTGTTTAAAGTGTTTCCTTTAAATAGCCTATTATTAGATCTAATTTCTAATTTAGGTTGCTGTTATTTTATTTTATGGGCAAATTCATTGCATTCACATTCAGCTATTATCACTCATTATTTTCTGTCTCTTATTGTCTTATACTTTTACTTCTCTATTTCCCTCCTCTTTATTTATTTTTTTACTTTGCTGTTATATGGCACAACATTTATTTCCTAAGCATTTCCAATATTATAGATCCAAGTTTCACTGAAAGAACTTTTCCTGTCATGTTTAAATCAAATTAAATGCCAACTTTAGATATCATGAACAAAACTACATATATTTTGAAAAAATCCCAGGTCAATGAAGTATATCTAGATAAAAAAAACTAATAAAAATAACCTTTCCTTTTGTAATAGATGGGCATTGAAGTATATTTAATTTCATTTTCTTTTCAAATTTTCTCAAATTCCAAAAAGCTCAACACATTTAAAATGAAACGTATTTGCATCAAGTTCCTGTTTTCTACCTTCACAGCCTTTTTTAAGTATAAATTTATTTTTTTATTCTCATTTTGTACAAATGTTTTTTTTACATTAATAAAATATTCTTGTTTACAAGTAAACAAAATACCTCTCCTCCCCCATGAATATAGATAAGACTTGCTTGGGCGAAAAAATTAAAGGGGAGAGAAAAAAATTAAAATAAAAAATAATTGTAATAATTGTAGGTATGGCCAGGTGGTGCAATGGACAAAGCACCAGACCTGGAGCTACGAGCACCTGAATCCATATCCAGCCTTGTAAACCCAACAATCACCCAGCCATGTGACATGCAAGCCACCCGATCCCCACTACCCTGCAAAAAAAAAAAAAAAAAAAAAAAAAAGAAAGAAAAAAGACCCAAAATAAAATAAAATAGTAATAATAGTAGGGGTGGCTGGGTGGCAGACAGAGCATTGGCCCTTGAGCCAGGAGCACCTGGGTCCAAATCCGGCCCCAGACACCCAAAGATCACCCTACTATGTGGCCCCAGGCAGGCCACCCAGCCCCACTTGCCCTGCACCCTCCCTCAAATAATAATAACAAAAAATGTGCTTCAGTCTTTGTTCCAACATCAACAACTCTCGCGGGTGGATCACATTCTTTATGATAAGTCCATCACAAAAGTTACTTCCATATTTTTCCAACGTTGCCATTGCTGACCACAACTCCCTTCTTTCTTATTTCTCCACTACCATGTACTCTATTTTCTCTCTCCTTTCACTCTGACTCTGCTGTAGGGTCGTCAAGTGCCACAGCAGACAGATCCCTGGTCCTGGGGCCAAGAAGCCCTGAGCCCCCATACCACCCCTTAAGCCTAGCATCCACCTGGCCCCATGGTCCTGGGCAGGCCTTCCAATCCCAGCCCCTTGCAAGAAGTAAGAAAGAAAATGTATTATATCTGACCACTCTTCCCCCATGGTCCATCCTCTCCTCCTTTATTCACATCCCCACCCCTTCCCCCTGCTCCCCCCTCCTTCTTACTCCAGATGTCTATACCCCATTGAGTGTATATGCTGTTTCCTCTCCTAGCCATCTCTGATGAGAGCAAAGGTTCCCTCATTCCCTCTTGCCTTCCCACTTCCATATCATTGCAATAGCTCATTGTAATAAAAAAAAAATCTTATGTGAAATATCTTGAACTATTCCCCCCCTCCTTTTTCTTTCTCCCATTCCATTTCCCTTTTTTCTATTGACTCCATTTTTACACCATATTTTATCTTTGAATTCAGCTTTCTCCTGTGCTTCAACTATAAAAGCTCTCTCTACCTGCTCTATTAACTGAGAAGGTTCATATGAGTATTATCAGTGTCATTTTTCTATGCAGGAATACATGCAGTTCATCCTCATTAAGTCCCTCATACTTCCCCCCTCTTCTCCAATCTCCATGCTTCACCTGAGTCCTGTATCTGAAGATCAAACCTTCTGTTCAGCTCTGGCCATTCCAAAAGGAACATTTGAAATTCCCCTGGTTCATTGAAAGTCCCTCTTTTTCCCTGGAAGAGGACATTCAGCCTTGCTGGGTAGTTCATTCTTGGCTGCATTCTAAGCTCTTTTGCCTTTCGGTATATTGTATTCCAAGCCCCACGAGCTTCCAATGCAGATGCTGCTAAGTCCTGTGTGATCCTGACTGCAGCTCCATGATATTTGAACTGTGTCCTTCTGGCTGCTTGTAATATTTTCTCTTTGACTTGGGAGTTCTGGAACTTGGCTACAATATTCCTAGGGGTTGGTTTTTTGGGATCTCTTTCTCTGGGGGATCGGTGGATTCTCTCCATTTCTATTTTGTCCTCTGCTTGTAGAATATCAGGGCAATTTTCCTGTAGTAATTTTTTGAAAATGATGTCAAGGCTCTTTTCCTGATCATGACTTTCAGGTATTCCAATAATTTTTAAATTATCTTTCCTAAGTCTGTTTTCCATATCAGTTGTTTTGTCAATGAGATATTTCACATTTTCTTCTAATTTTTCATTTTTTTGGTTTTGAAGTATTGATTCCTGATTTCTGGTAAATTCATCAATCTCCCTGAATTCTATTCTTTGTCTGAAGGATTTGTTCTTCTCAGAGTTTTCTTATCTCTTTTTCCATCTGGCCAATTCTGCTTTTTAAAGCATTCTTCTCCTCAATAACTTTTTGAACTGTTTTATCCATTTGACCTAAGCTGGTTTTTAGCATGCTATTTTCTTCAGCATTTTTTTGGATTTCCTTGACTAAGCTGCTGACTTCATTTTCATGTTTTTCCTGTATCTCTCTCCTTTCTTTACCCAGTTTTTCTTCCAACTCCCTCATTTGATTTTCAAAGTCTTTTTTGAGCTCTGTCATAGCCTGAGCCCAATTTCTGTTTTTGTTGGAGTCTTTAGATGCGGGAGCTTGTGCTCCCTCATCTTCAGACTGAGTATTTTGATCCTCCTTGGGCTCATTTGCAAAATATTTCTCAATAGTCTTCCTTTTGTTTCTCTGCTTGCTCATTTTCCCAGCCTGGGCCTGGTCTGGGGGTGCTTCCTGAGCTTTTGGGGCACTCCCACAAGGGTCTCAGTGTGTGAGGCTCTGTCCTCCCTCCTGGTCTGTGAATGACCATAAGCACCCCCCTCTACCACGGGGCTGAGATGGAGGGGGCCCTGCTGTTCTATGGGGGGGCCTAGTCTGCGATCAGGATCTGAATGTGGTTAGAGCCCCAGAGTCCTGTTCCAGGGGCAGAGGACAGAGCTTGCAGTTTCTCTCCACTCCCCTCCCTCAGCTCAATGGGCTCATGCCCTGGAGGCTCCTGCTTACTGGCTCTGCCTGCTTCTGTTTCCAGCTCTGGGCTGAAGAAAGACCAAGCTGCTCCCTGTGTGCCCCGAGGGCTGGGCTCCAGTGCTCGCTCTGGCAGAAGTCCCCCGCTGTTCCCCCACTTTGTGCCCAGTGCTCCTCGGGGTGCAGCTCAGGAGACTCCCCCACTGCTGTGAGGTGCGGCTCCCAGCGCCCTGGGCTGCCTCCGGGAGGCTGATGTTCTTTGGCTCTGGCGAGCCACCCCTCCTGTGGCCCCCCTCTGACCCCGGGGAGCAGAGCCTTTCTGCTCTTTTCCAGGTTACCTTGAGTAGGAGAACTGCCTCACTGGGTCCCTTTGTGGGTTCTGTCTCTCTCGAAAGTTTAGTTAGAGTCCTTAGCTGATGAATTTTATCAGAGAGCTCCTAAGACTTAATCCCTTCTTGTTGCCATCTTGGCTCCCACAGCCTTTTTTTTTCAATAGTTTTGGTACAGTTTCTTCCTTTTCAGATTCCTCTAATAGTTTTTTTTTAGGATCCTCCAGTGTCACCATTTTTCTTTTAGCATCACTATTAAATTTTGTATTTTTTGCATTAGAAATGTGTTTTTCCTTTATTAGGTATGCCCTGGGCAGCTTTTCTACCTTTTCTTTTAAGTTTGTCACCTTTTGACTTCAAAATATTTAGAAATTTCTTTTGATTCTCAAGGTTTTTTCAAAGCTTTCCTTTCTGTTTCTCCTGCAATGTTCTTCATATTACATTGTTATTTATTAATTTTGTTTCTATTATTTGTTTCATTAGTCTTAACCACTGCTACTTTTACCCTTTCTTCAAATAGAATTATCCCCTCTTTTGCTCCTCTGATGAAGTCTATCCACTTATCTATGATAAGAGAAAAATTTGTGAAGATCTTTGCAGGTTTGGGCATCCAAATCACCAAAACTTTACTCATACATCCAATCATGTCATGAAGGAATTTCAATTTAGTGTGTTCTGGTTTTCTCCTCATTCTTGTTAAGTTCTTTCCTTAACTTCTGCTATATTTTCCCCTTTCTCTTTCTCTTTCTTTTTTGTCTAGTAATATTCCTTAAAGAATGTCAGCAGCCCTGTATCATTGTACTTTTGTCTGGTGATTTATATAAACAAATGGGTAGGTTCAACACTATCAAACACAGCAAATGGTGATTTTAGTTTTTTAGGATTTTGCAAAGCATATGGGGTTCAGTGGCTTGCCCAAGGCCACACAGCTAGGTAATTATTAAGTGTCTGAGACTGGATTTGAACCTGGGTATTCCTGACTCCAAGTCTGGTGCTCTATCCACTGTGCCACCTAGCCGCCCCACAAATGGTGATTTCTAAAGTGCTTTATACACCAAGATTTTTTTGACTTTTTATATAGTTATAAAATATTTTTACTTATTTTTACCTTCTAACTGTTCATTGATATCTGTAGGATTCTATCTGTTGGAAAATCTTTATCATGGATGGATTTGATTTTTATTTAATTTGTATACAAATCTATTGCTTCAGGGGCTCTCCCCCACTTTATAAAGAAGAAGATGGCTCCAGAGAAAGAATTGTGGAGTTTGAACAAAGGCCAAAGATTATTACCTTCAATTTAGGAAAAAACCCGTTATCTTATTATGTAATTTTGTTATCTCTTATACTTTATTTTCTTCCTTAAGGGTATGATCTCTCTCTCTTCACATTCAACTTAGATCAATGTATACCATGGAAACAATGTAAAGACTAACAGAATGTCTTCTGCGGGGGTGGGGGGAGGGAAACAAGATTGGGGAGGAATTTGTAAAACTCAAAATAACTAAAATCTTTCAAAAAGAAGCAGAAGATGGTAAGATAGGGGGAGTGAGCTCAGTTCCAAGTGCTTTAAGTTGGTTATAATCTGCTTTGGTTACTCTGCTTTTCTTTCATTCAGAGCTCAATCGTGGGTTTTTATTTTTTCTTTCCTTAAGTCTCTCTTTAAACTTCATCCTCCTTAAGGTTTAATTTGTTTAAGACTCATCTTTATGAGTGTTCTACCCTCCATATTATTCTCCCCTTTTCCTCTTCAGTGAAATCCATTTCTAGACTTGACTGTGTCTAGATTCTTCCCTCACATGAGCAGTTAGATGAGAGTGAGGTTCACAGACTCTCCACTATCCCCTCCAACTTCCTCCTTGTTTATATACATCTCTATTTGCATACCATAATCATGTGATATAATTTCCTCATAATTACTCTCCCTCTCCCCTACTGTTCTACTCCCTTTCCATTATTCTTTTAAGATTTTCAAAATCAACTGAACTGCTTCAAGACCTTCATTTCATTACATACTCCATGACCCTTCATGATAATAAAGATGATATCTGTATAATTTCTCCATATTAGTATATAAGCAGTTTGTACTTTCTTAGTTTCTTTTATTATTGTTCTCTCACATTTACCTTTTAATATTTAATTTGACTCCTGCTTTGGCACTTCTAAGTTTCTGCAAAGCTCTGGTGATTTCATCAGAAATATTTGGAAATCTTCTATTTCATTAAAGATTCATTCTTCCTCCTGTAGGAATGTACTCAATTTTGGTGGATTGATTGTTTTTAATTTTAAGTTTTGATCCTGTGCCTTCTGGAATATCATATTCCAAGTTCTTTGTTCCATTATACAATGGTTGCTAAGAATAGTATCATACAGTTAATAAGTCTTTGGTACTTTTAAATTCCTTTTTTTCTTCATGGTGTGTTTTTTGCTAAATTGTTTCGTCTCAATATTCACAAATGTCTCTCTGTCTCTCTATGCTGACCTGGGCTTGAAGGTTGACTCACTTGGATTTTTTCTTGAATTTTCTGCTTAGGATTCGGACTGAAGCAATTGCTAGATCTTCTAGAGAGTTCAGTTAAGGTCACATTACCCATATTTCATATTGCTGCTCAACTGTCTTCTCTCTCCTCCCTCCCTCCCTCTTTCCCTTCCCCCTCTCTTCATAAATACATTTGTGTCTGTCAGCCTGTCTAGCTAGCTAGCTACCTGTGCTTATATACATATCCTCTAACATTTATCAGACTTCTGCTATTATACTAGATACTGAGTATTCAAAGGAAAAAAACTAAAATAGCACTGAACAGAGCATTCTATTGGAGCAGAGCAGTATGCACATATGAGTTTCAAAGGGAATCATATAAATGATCTGATTTGATCAGATAATGAAGAATAGTAGGAAGATCATGAAATTCAGAGTTGGAGACCTTGGTTCCAATCCTTGCTCAGCTATTCACAGAGGGACCAGGGTAATCTACATTGTGTCTCTGGGCCTCAGTTTCCTCATATGTAAAAATTAAAGCACTAGACTAGATAAACTTTGAGTTCCCTTCTAGTTCTAAATTTATGATTCTACAAATAACTGGAATTGTTCCCTCTCCCTGCCTGCCATTCTACATTTTCTATTTAAACATTTCTGTGTCTCTTTCTTCTGTCCAGTTCACAATGAGATATTTTTCAAGAAACAGAACTGTATTAAAAGTATGATTAATTGTCTTGTGAACAAACAAGACCTGTTATAGCTTATGTTTGTTTAGGTGGGGGATGTATATCTGTTTTCTTCTTAATTTGGATATCCTACCACAAACTGATTCAAACAACCCCATAGTCTAGAAATGTCATTTCTAGTCATAGCAGGATCCAAAGAAAAAGCACATTATTTGTTAATTGGATCTATTCTCCTGGAAATTCAAGAATAAAATAAAATAATCAGTGCCATTTCTATTCTAATCGTTAGCTTCACCTCAGTTTTTTCAATCCTTTTTTTCCTAAGAATCTTTGAACATGGTTAATCTTTAATTACTTAAACCTTCACCGAACTTTTGGATATGCCCCATTTATTTCTTTATATACATTTGTATGCACCTTTAGTCACAGTATTAACTTAAAATAATTATAATTAAGACTATAGTGATTCAATAACAGAAAATTTTGATAGAAGAATTCAGAAACAACCATAAAATCTCCACTGTTTTTCTTTAATGGTGGAGGCAGACAATGTCACAAAACATTTTATTTGTTAATGCTTTGTTCAGACAGTTGGAGTTTCTATCATTATTCTGTTTTGCTCTAATATCCATCTGGATCTTTCTCTTAGAAAATGATAGTGATGATGATGTCTTATCTTTTAGAAAAAACAATCCTTGTTTAGGACCAACTCTTTATATGTAAATCTATTCACATAAGTGACCCTAAGAAAACATATTGTGGTTTCATCTATAGGTTAACTTTTGCCATAACTTCATACTACTCTATGGCACATCCAGATCCAGCTATTAGCAATTTTAGTCCAAAAGAAATTTTCCTATAGAAGGAAATATTGAGTGGGAAGCCCACAGGAATGAATGTACCAGCAGTTTGTCGAGTCTGTGTGGCTTTGTTTCCTCTAATGTTGTTTTGAGAAGACAAGTGGATCTGCAAAGTTTACTTATTTCACCTTCTACCCTCATTCTAACAGCATATTACTCTAGAAATCAAAGGTATCTAAAGTCAGTTGCTACCTACATGATTTTATATAATAACTAAATTCACAGAATCTGTATCTCTATGCAACATTATGGTTTCTTCTTTTAAATTGAGTCAGGTTACATTCTGTCTGTTTTATAGGTTATGCCTCTAGAGCACAGAGATAGACATTCACTTACCAAGAAATGTCAATGAGAACACTATTTATTTCTAGAATAATGGGGATTTGGCCCTAATGGTGCTTGTTTGAAAAAGATACCTGTTTATTTGAATGAGCACGTATAGGCAAATTTGGACTTTCTGTATGGAGAGAATGCAATGGTTCTTATACTTTTTAGTTCCAATTCTCCTCTGAATTCTTAAAAAAAAATTATTGAGATCTCCAAAGAACCTTCATTTTAGTGGGTTATTTCTTTTGACATTTAATATATTAGAAATAAAAAAATGAAAATATTTATTAATTTATAAAATAACAATAATGGCATTACAATGGATAGAAATGAAACATTTCAAGCAAAATAACTATATTTTCCAAAGCAAAAAAGTAATATTAAGAAGAAAGGCATTATTCCACATATTTTTGTAAGTCTTTTTATGTCTAGTTTAATATAAGACAGCTGGATTCTAGTATTTGCTTGTGTCTGCAGTCTGTTGAGATCTGTTGTTTTGGTCGAGGGTCTATGAAGAAAACCTGACCCCACACAGAAATGTAATTCAAGAAAAAGTGGTCAATTAACACCTAAAAAGTATTATTAAAATTAGGTTTGATCTTATAAAATCCCTTAGAGAGTATCAGGGACACCTAAGACCTGGGAACCACATTTGGTGAATAATTATGATTGGGCCATTGTGAAATTAATTATAATAATCCTTTATGTTAATCTCCTGACTAGCTCTTAAATGCTATAATTTTATTTTGCTTTGTAATTCATTTAATTTTCTTATAAGTATTTAGAAGCTATGTCATGGGGTGCATATATGTTAAAAACTGAAATTAATTCGTTGTCAGTGTTACCTTCCAGCAAAATATTATTTCCTATTTCTCTTTGAAATAGTCTGCTTTTCCTGTTACCCTCACTGAAATCATAATTGCTAATTCTGCTTTTTTTTTGTTGTTACTGCAGCTAAGGCATGATAAGATTTTGTTCCAACCTCTTATTTTTATTCTTGAGAATTTGATGTTTCAATTCCATTTCTTGTAAGCAACATATTGTTAGATTTTACTTTCTAATTTCACTAACCTCTTATGCTTTATGGCTGAATTAATTTACTTCACAATCACAGTTATGATAGTAATTGATTTATTTCACTCTGTTCTCTTTTCTATTATACTTTGATTCTCTGTGTTCCTCTTTCTTTGTTTATTTTAAATGATTACCTTTCTCCTTTTTTTGTTGCTGGGAGTCAGTTGGGGTTAAGTGACTTGCTCAGGGTCACATGGCTTTCTCTTAATTCCTTTTAACTTTCTCCATTATTCACTCTCCAAGCTCAAGGTTTATTAATCAGAATGTGACTAAGTGAGTCTCTGCATCCTATCATCTTTTGACCAGTTTGGATGAAAGTGAAGTTCAAGTGCTTTCCTTCTCTCTTTCTATGCTTAGGTTTAGTTCTATCTGTAAAATCTGATTATGTGTCTTTGATATTTCATTTCAATTTTCTTAATTAATACAACTCTATTTTTTCTTATAACATATTCAAAATATAACAAAACTACTAATGGATATTCTGTTTTGATTGATTCTTTGTATGTCCTTCTGTGAAACCGTGATTCTATAAGAACCATTCTTAATATGCCTGTTCCATTAGAATGTAAATTGTTTACCTTTAAAAAGTCTCTTCTATTTGTTATCTTGTCATTTCCCTTCTTTGAATTCTGTATTTGTCAAAGTTTCTTTTTAACCTTTTCCCCTCCTTTTAATCAGAAATATTTAAAAATCCTTTATTTCATTGAAGGACCAGTTTCCCTTTTGTAGATGGATAATTTTGCTGGATAAATTATTCTTGGCTATAGATCCCATTATTTCATCCTTGCTTTTGTGGTCTTTTTCCTTAGTCTGGATGTTAGCATTGACCATCTCCTGATATTCTTCATTCTGGGATTTATTTCAGAAGGTGATTGAAGATTCTTATTCTAAATATGACATTTCTAGAAATGTGGTATCTAGATTTTTTTGTTTTAGTTATTGATTTCAGGTAATCCTAGGACTAAATTATCTTTTCTTGTTCTATTTTGTGGGTCCATTGTTTTTGATAAACAATTTCTTATCTATTTCTCTATTTTCTCATTCTTTTGACTTTGTTTTAAGATTTCTTGTTGAAATTTAGAATCATTAAATCCCATGTGATCCCTTCTAATTTTTAAGGGAATATATTTTTTCTAGGATAGTATAATATCTTTTGCTAAACCAATTATAATTTTTCTAGTGGTTTTATCCATAGTTCTCATTTCTTCTATAATATCCTTTAAAACTTTTGTATCACATCTTCAAAGAAGTATAATTGTTTTGTGAGCAATCTTTTTTTGTAATTTACTTTTTATTTACTTAATATTTTATTTTCCCCAGTTGCATGTAAAAACAATTTTTTTACATTTATTTTCAAAATTCTGAGTTCAAATTCTCTCCTTTCCTCCCCCCCCCCATTTCTCCCTAATTGAGAAAGCAAGCAATTTTATATAGGTTATAAATATGTAGTCATGCAAAACATTTCCATAATAGTCATGTTGTGAAAGAAAACATAGACTTTCCCCTCCCCTCAAAAAACCTCAAGGAAAAATAAGGTAGAATAAAATAAAAAAGTATGTTTTAATCTGTATTAAGACACTAACAGCTTTCTCTGAGAAAGGAGAGCATTCTTCCTTCAGAGTTGTCTTAGGTGAGGAAAAATTAAGTCATTCATGGCTGAACATCCTACCATATTGCTGCTACTTTCTACTCAGTACATTTTACTTTGCATCAGCTCATGTAGGATCTTGTTCTGAGAGCATCCTACTCATCATTTCTTATAAAAACCATAGCTTTCCATCCTAATCATATACCACAGTTTGTTCATTCATTCTCCAGTAGATAGACGTTTCTTTCGTTTCCAATTCATTGCCACCAGAAATGATTAATGCTTTAAAGCATTGATGGTGTTTTTGAGTTATTTTCCTCTTCTGAGTTTGCACCTTAGGTCTTCTTGCACCATAAAAGTGTGTGTATGTATGTATGTATGTACGTATGTATGTATGTATCTCTCTATCTATCATTTGTATCCATCATCTATTTGTCTATCTCTATTTTTAATTTACTCCTTTGTTGTTTTTGTTGAGATCTTAGAAGTCGAGTTTCAGATTTCTAGTACTCTGGGAATCAAATCAAGTTTTTCCTTTAACCCAGCTGTCCTCTTCTGTAACTAAGCCTCAGTTGAAGCCCTTCCCTTAGAATGAGGGAAAAAAAGAAAGGCGAGACTTTTTCTTTAATACTCACTGAGAACTAAGGATATCCTTCTCTCTAGAGACAGACAGAACCGAGCCCTTTTCCTTGCGAGGAGGAGAAAGGGTAAAGTCTTTTCCTTTCATATTCCTTTTTAAATCAACTGTCAACCTAAGTGCAAGTATTTTTCTTCTTCCGCACTAAGATATTTTTGAGTGTGTGGGTGTTTTTATTTAACCTTCACACTCTGTTGTTGTCGTCATTCAGTTGTGGTTGACACTTTGTGACCCAGGGGTCGCAGCATGCCAGATCTTCTAGCTCTTTCTCTCTCTCAAAGTCTGTCCAAGTTCATGTGTATTGCTTCCTTGATGCTATTGCTTCTTCTCATCCTCTAATGTCCACCTTTTTCTTTTGCTTTCAATCTTTCTCCAAATCTGGGTTTTTCTAAGGAGTTCTGTCTTCTCATGTGGACAAATTATTTAAGCTTAAGCTTCAGTATTTGAACTTCCAGTGAATCTTGATCTTCACCTTAGCCCGGAAGTATGTCCATTCTACCTCATCTTTTTGGGGAATTTCTTGCTGAAGCCTCTGGGGCATTTACATCCTTTAGACATCAAAGTTTGCAACCTTGGCAGCTTCCTCATTTTCTTATTCTTACTCCCTCTACATATCTTCAGTTATCAAATATTGTCTTGACTGTCTCATACATGCTGCCTTCTTTCCACTTACACAACTCTGGTTGAGGCATTATCACGTCTCTCTCGGTCTATCACAATAGCCTTCTGATAGCCTAGCTAGACCTCCCTACTTCATTCAGTTTTGTGCATCGATGATCTTCCTGAAGAGCATATCTGACCATATTGCCATCCACTTCATTCACACCCAGTAAACTCCAGTGACTCCCTCCTACCTGTAGTATACTATTCAAAGTCCTCCCTTTGACCTTTGCCAAAGAAGACTATGCTATCGGGGAGGTGATTCCATGACAAGCACATGAATTGGATTTGAGTGAGAGGGTGCTGTGTTAAGCCACCAGCCTCACTTTCTCCTCCAAAGTCATCTGGGTCCAGTGGCCAGAAATGGATCACTATGATTGGAGATGGCCCTTGGATACAAAGCAATGAAGGTGAAGTGGAGCCCAAGGTCACATAGCAAGTGAGTGTTAGAGGCCATATTTGAACTCCAGTCCTCCTGATTTCATGGCCAGTGCTCAATCCACTACACCATTGAGCTGCCATTTATTACATATAACTTCCCTAATGTACTCTTCATTCTAACCAATTTGACCTTCTTGTTATACTTCACCTAGGACATTTGATGTCTTCTTTATGTGCCTTTGAAGTGACTATCTTTCATGCCGGGGATGCTGTGTCTCTTTTCTTCTATCTCTTGAAATTGAGAGTTTTCATCAAAAGTTAGATCAAAAGTCATGTCTTCCAATGGGGACTTTGTTGATCTCTTAGTTATTGGGATCTATCTTTGGAAATTAGTTTCCATTTATTTTGCTAATATTTCTTACACACTTATATTTGTACACATTGGTTTCCACAAATGAAGGCATGTTCCTTGAAGCCACTATTTCATCTGTATCCCTAGCATCTAGCATAATACCTAGGCACATCAAAGGTCATCTTTATCAGTGAAGGATTTTAAATTTAAATTCACCCTATCCATTGAACCACTATGAGCAATCTTCAAAGAGCTTTATAATCCTACATAAACTTTCTTTAATAAATGATTACTGATCATTGCAACTGACAAATATTAATACCAATAATAAAAAGTCTCAAGTATTCATTTACCACTTATTTTATTCTTTCATTGTACTAAATATTAGTAGTGTACAGGGCCATAAGGTATATGGCATCTAGGTGGAGAGATCAAACACATATTTAGAGATGAGCTTTGAAGTAACCATAGGACTTAGCATAGGGGTTATTAACTTAGGGTCAATCCTTGGGTATCTGTTGATTTTGGGGGAATCTATGAACTTAAATAGGGAAGATAGCATTGTAATTTCACTAAAGTCTAATTGAGCTATAGTATTTTCTTTTTTACTTACGAAGGTTAGCAACAAGCATTGTTTTGAGAAGGGACCCATAGAATATTTAAGAATCACTGGTTTAGATAAAGGCTGTTTGAAGCAGATTATAATTATGAAGAAAACTGGGTTCAAAGTTGAGAAGTTTTTAAGGTAACATTTTGAGACACTTTGAGAAATTGTGGAGTGATAATTTTGCCTGAAGGGCAATATTTCCAGTAGAAAGAAGACTGGAGTGATGGGGAACAAATAATGGAAATTCTACTTTGACAATATAATGGATTTTTGATTAATTGGTTTAACCATTCCTCCACATCTTCTCATGTTATTTCTCAAGCATGTCTTTCCATAAATCTTATCTGTATCTTTCCACAGATCCTTTATGGAAGATAGAACTAAAGCAATGAACACTTTCCTATTTTATTTAATATTTTAAGGATACCATAAAGCACTAAGCATGTTCATTTGCTATCTATAATAACTCACCTATCAGCTTTTCATATAGATTTTCCATTGATGTCTTTTACTTATGCTGGTAATGTTGCAGACTGCATATACTCACTCTTATTTGCTCCAATGTCCTCTGGTTACTTGTACTATTGATTTTTTTCTGAGTTAATGGTGATTCTAAGTGATATAAAATCACAGGAAGATGAGCTTTGGTAGAAAAGAGTAGTTTGTAATAATTGAAAGCACCGTATTTTCTACTCAATTCTGGACTTGCCTTGTCATTTTTTCTACTCTCCAACCTGTATCTCAATTCATACCCAACACCTAATTTGATGGCTTGCTAGTTCATTCATTAACATAGAATGTCAGTTTTTCATCCACTTGGCTTTCTAATGTGAATGGTCTTACCCAAGGATTGACCCCAAGTTAATAACCCCTATGCTAAGTCCTTTGGTTACTTCAAAGCTCATGTCTAAATATGTGTTTGATCTCTCTACCTTAAGGCAATGACCTTATGGCCCTTTATGTTACTAATATTTAGTACACTGAATGTAAATGTGATACTCTTAGGGAATTCTTTGAACCTGGGCAAAATATTTTTCATGATATTCATAAATGAAAGGAAGAAAAGAATGAAAATAAACATTTTTGAGAGCTTATTCTATTCCAAGAAATGTGCTGATGTGGTGACCTTAATGAAGTATTTTTATATCACTCTGGTTTATATTATACTTGAAAATTTCAAGGTTTATATTATATATGTTATCATTAAACACACTGATCATTAAACAAAAATTATCTTCAGATTCACAGTTGTCAGAGAATCTTGTTTAATTTTAATGTATCTATGACAGATATTTTTATTGAAGAAATCTTTCAAGAATGAATTGTTTCCTGAATAAGTTTTTTTAAAATCAATAAAGCATACACACACACACACACACACACACACACATACACACACATATGTCAGGAACTTATATTCTCTGAATTTCTCATAAAGCCCCTTGGTTAGCTATAAAGATGCTGTCCATTGGATAAAAGTGTGGTTTTCATCAAGAATGCCCTCAATATACATATATAGTTTTCTCATAAAATAGTTTATAAAGATGAGAGAAAGTAGAGCCCATGTCAGTAACCCACCATTTCCTAAGATATATTCATTTTGAATTGAATAAAACATTATTCAGTGCTATGTCCAGAATCTTCTACCTCTCTTCCTAAAGGAAGTTTTAAGACATGTAGGCATGAATCTTTTAAACAAATGTTTTGACTCTTTTAATGAGGCAGCTAGGTTGTGCAATAGAAGGAACCCCAAATAAATGATTGTTGAATTGGATTGGATAAAGAACTGGGAGTTGGGAGAACCTAAGTTCACTCCATTTTGAGGCTTCTTCTCTCTGCTTGGATTCAGATAGCTTTCCCAGGGTGAACTCATCACTTTGAATTTCATCAATGAGTTGCTAATTCAAGGCCTGATTGACACCACCTTCCTCAGCCTCTTCTCCCCCCACCCCCCATGGAGGCAAGAGCCTCTCCCCAAAGCCTTCTTTTATAGAAGGCAAAAGCTGGATTTTTGAGTCCACTACACTCTGAATCTGTTTCTTTCCCTGGTTTCAACTCCATGAAACAAGATCTTACTAAGTCAAGGGCTGGCCCTACCCCTTATGGGAGGTCATCTAGTGTGCCAACAAGCTTCCAAATTATGCTATGTAAACTTTATTCATTTTGGAGAAGAAAAAACTCAGGGGCGGGGAAGAAAACGCTAGTTGTCTTTCAATATTTGAGTAACTGGCGCTTGGAAGAGGGAGAAAAGGATTATATTTGCTTTGTTCGGATTTAGAAGTCAGAACTAGAAGAAACAGGTAGTATGGAAGAGAAAAAAAGAGACAGAAAGAGGAAGAGAAGCAGGAAGGGAGAGAGGGAGAATGAACCAGTCAGCCAGCCAGTCAGAGCGACAGACATGTTTAGGCTCGAAGCCGGGCAAAGCTTTCTAACAATTACAATTGTCCCAAACCAGAAGGGACTTCCTCAGGAGGTGATAGACTTTTCCTCACGCCCTTTGGGTGACTATTCTTTGAAGATACTCTGAATGGATTCTTGGTTGGGGCATCCATGTAAGAACTGTCCAGTTCTGGTAGTCTGTACTGCCTTCTCATTCTCCTCATCTAAAGGGAGAACAGTCTTTGGAGAGTGGGCAAATCTGTCAATGGGACCATATTGAAAATTGACTTAGAATAAGAGAACCTGCCAGAGCGTGTGATGGGCATAGGACATTCCTTTCAATATGCAAGGTCATCTATATATCTGAATTGGAAGCAGAATACAACTTTTGTTGAACTATAGTGATAACTATTAGGGATATTTTAGAATATTAATATCTAAATTAATAATAATGAGAGTTAGTGTGGTATAGGGGGATGGAGGTCCAGTTTTAGAGTAAGGAAAAGCTGAGCCTTTCATATGGCACATCCTGACTGTGTGACTATGAGAAAATCCTTTGATTTCTAATACCCTAAAGAAATTTCTAGATCAATGCGTTTCAGACCAGCTGAAGATCTATCTTGGTGGAGGAACCTGGCTCAAAGGAAGTTCCTTACTGAGATAAAATTTTATGTCCAGGCCCTTCTCCCTAGCCAATGAATAATTTGAAAATCTTTTAGTTTCTCTATTATGAATTGTAAATAACTCTCCTAAAATCCACCTGTTAGGTGCTCAAAATGAATAGAACTTAACAAAGTGTGGTAGACTCAATCGTTCAAGCACATCATTGATAGAGACTTCCTGAGTTTGATTCTTTCCCTCCATTGAGGTGGATGGTTCACAGCACTGGGTTCCATTTCCTTAGGGTTCTATGTGCCAAGTCACACTTCTTCTCTATTTAACCAAATTCAGGCTTGCTTTCAAAAGAAACAAATGTTATAAAGGGAAAATTTCATGAAATAGAACCATTGGGCTTATTATATAAAATTTCTATGGGAGGATGAAAACATCAGCCATGCCTTACAGGAAAACGAGAACACCTGGAAGGTAGAGGCTGTTTCATTTTTGTTTTTGCAGCCCCCTAGAAGAGTGCCAGTCTCCAGGGGGAGCTCCCTAAGTGCTCTCTGAATCGAATTACAGGTTGTCCTATGAAAAGAAGACAAATAGAGACAAACGTTCACTGCAATTTCTTTGGCCAAGGGAACTATAGGAGAAGGGTCACAGAAGCCTCAAGATACTCCTTAGAAAATGTCCTGAAGTTAGATACACAAATCTGCATCTATCTATCATTAATAACTATATATCTTTAACAAACCTTTTCGTTAATATTTAATCATACACGTGTGAAGTGTTTGCATAGGCATCTACACACAGATGGAAATGCACATATTATTAAACACCAAATATGTCTGCCTTATTTGATAATAATAAGCAGCGCTTACATTGGACATGAAGGTCGGAGAAGCACCTTACAAATATGGCCCCATTTTATGTCACAACAATCCTGGGACATAGCTGCTAATATTCTCTGCATTTTATAGATGAAGAAGCAGAGAAAAGTGGAGGTAAAGTGATTTATCAAGAGTCATACAGCTAGGAAGTGTCTGAGGTCCGATTTTGGGCTTAAGAGCTGTTATCTCCTTTTTCCAGTAAGGAAACTGAAGCAGACAGGTTAAGTGACTTGCCCAGGGTCACACAGCTAAGGTCGGAGGTCATATTTGAACACAGGATCTCCAGACTCTAAGCTCAGAATTCTGTGCATTGTACTACTTGACTTTTTATTCACCTTATTTTGTATGCACAAGAGAGACATGTGCCTACCCACAGTCACGCTTCTATTTTGAATTAGCATATAAGTGTAAATAATATGTTTCTCTTTAACATAAGATTAAGCATATTAGGTGAGGTCGGAGGCTGTTGTTTTCTGTCTGAGGAGCAGTAAGAAGGTGATGAATCCAGGACCATGGACTTAGCATCAGAAGCATGCTGGGATTCTATTTTCAAATACAAGGAACCTGAGGCTCCAAAAGAGAAATGATTCATTCTGGGGTCCACAATTGACAAATATCTAAGCTGGGAATGAGAGCCCAGCCTTCCCTCTTCTAAGTCCTCTGGTCCATGATCACTTTTTATAAACTGATGCATTGGGCAGCTAGGTGACACAGTGGAGAAAATAATGACCCTGGAGTCAGGAGTACCTGAGTTCAAATCTGGCCTCAGATACAATTATTACCTAGCTGTGTGGCCTTGGGCAAGCCACTTAACCCCATTGCTTAGCAAAAAATTAAAAATATATATATACACTGATGCATTTTGGGTGTCTTGGCCAAGTATTTTGTGGGTATTATATCCTTTGAGTCTCACCACAGCTCCAGAAAGTACAGGAATTATCCATTCCATTTGTAGATGAGGGAACTGAGGTCAAGAGAGGGAAAATATCTTGTTGGGTCACATAGCAAATAAACACCAGAGATTAGATTTGAATTCTGCCTCTTCTTGACTCCAAAACAAGCCTTCTATCCATTATCCCAGGCTACCATTATTATCTCTTTAATAACAAAGAAAACATAGCATAATGGGACTTTTCACTATTGTGCTGTAGAAGTGACTTGCAAGCTCATGTGATGGTTTTTAAAAATGAGCTTTCTTTGATGGCTTTTAGAACGCTCACCTAAATTTCATATATTCTATGCTAAGATTTTCAAACTCCTGTCAGTTAAGAAGGGTCTGCCCATTCTATAGGATAGACCTTTTATTCCATCAACATGGTGGACTCTTAGAGAGAGGCTTCCTCTGTGGTCTATAAATTGGTAGAGAGAGAGGTTTAAGAGTTTTTCTGATCCCAGAAAGGTTAAGGAGGCATCTGAAGGTCAGACAGCCATAGGTTAGTGGTGCCACTTGAACCAAGGTCATCCTTCCTCTCAGGTTAGTTCTCCATCCTCTATGACCTAACTCAAAGAGATTCTCCTTGGAGTAGGAAGCCTCAGGAAAAACAAACCTCTCTAACTTTATGCTTGGTAATGCATTTTTTCCCTCTATATCCAAGTTAACTAATATTCATTCATCACAGTTTTTAAAAAAGAACCTCCAACCTTTGTGTTTTTAAAAAGAAATGCATTTGACACAAAAAGAATTGTTGCTCACCAAAAGGAAAAAAAATTAAAATTTTTCCATCATGTAACAGCCATTGCATAACAAACTTGACTAGGCAGAGGAGCTTTAAATAACCCAATAATTATATTACTTAAAGACTTACCAGGTGGTTTTTTTATATTTGACTGACTTAAAAAAAAGGTTTCAAACACACCAATGGATGAGTTTTCTATAGCTGTCAACTGTGACTTTCTTTCCAAAGGTAGAGTTCGCCTAGCTTTAATTCAATGCAGTGAAAATTTAAAATAGGATCTTGGATCCTGACCTGATTCTCAGAGACTGAACAACTTTCTCATTTTCTAGATAAAAAAAGAGACCTAGGGAAATTTAATCAAGGTCATTCAGGTGGGATTTGAACTCAGATCTTTTGGCTCTAAGTCAATAGTCCTTTTCCATGATCACATGATCAACATAATCCACATAATGAATAATAACCAAATAGCTTGTTGCTCTTTGGTTGATTCTTAGTAAATAGTGGAGCTTTGGAGAGGGTTTCTTTAGTAATAACTACTATTGCTCTGGTGATTTAAGGTTGACAAAGGGCCTTACGTATATTACTTCATTTGTTCTTTATGTCAAACCTAAGAGTGAAGTTCTAGCTATCGCCACTCCCATTTTACAGCTGATTAAAAGTGAGGCTTCCTAATGTTGTGAGACTTGCTCAGAGTCACCCATTAAGGAGCTGGAGCTGGATAAAAATCTGAAGGAAAAGCCAGATCACGAATAATGCCAGTGTTGGACTCTCCATACCAGCTGGGAGGCTATTTAAGAATCTGGTAGCTGAAATAGCTAGTGCCGATGGCTGAGAGAGATGAAGGAAGATTGGCTATTTCCTCTGCTCTTACAGTTTTATCTTTTGAATTCACACTTCGCTATTTTAAAGCTAAAGATGAAAGATAGCACAGTCAGATCTCATTTGATCCAAAATACATTTAGGGGAAGATAGTGGCTTCAAGTATCTGAATGATGGTTATTTGGGAGAGCTAGTGGATTTGTTGGATGATCTTGGGGGAACAGAAACAGAGGCAATAGATGGAAGTTAGTTATCCAGCCAAGTTTACCCTTGATGCTGGAGTTGGGGGTTGGGGGGTGAGGGTCAGGGATTCCTAAGGATGAGATTTGTCCAAAATGGAAAAGGAACCTTTGAAAGATGGTGGTTTCACCCTCCCTGAAGGTCTTCAGTCAGAAGCTGGATGTTTTAAAGGGGATTCATTTTCTGCCAGTGGTTGGATGAGATTGTAATGAGATCCCCTTAACTCTGAATATATGGGATTCCATCATTCTCATAGAATGCAAGCTTCTGGAGGGCAGGGGCCCATTGTAGTCCTTTTGTTTTTGTGTCCCCAGAGTCAAACACATCTCATTCATAGTAAGAGCTCAATAAATACTTGGATGTATAGATTCATTCTATGATGTAACTCACTCTCTCTCCCCTCCTGTCTCTGTCTCTGTCTCTCTCTGTCTCTCTCTGTCTCTGTCTCTGTCTCTCTCTGTCTCTCTCTCTCACACACACACACACACACACACACACACACACACACACACACAGGGGTCCTCTCAGTTCTCCCCAAGTTGAGAATTTAGTATTTGCTCAACAAAGCCTTCTTAATTAAGATTTTTTACAGATGAAGAAGCTTTGACAAAAAGAATGTAAAAATAACGAATGCTTGATGAAATGTTATTGTGGGCACGCTCACATGCTCCAGATAGAGTTGAGGGCCCCAATGTGGCTTGTAAATAAGTGGCATCTAAACTCTTCATTATGATTACTGTTATTGTAATCTGTTCCGCACTTGCCCATCTCCTAATCTGGAAGTCCCGTGTACTCTATAACATGTTTCTATCCTACCTGTGAAAATGGAGTAGAGGGAAAAGGACACTGGACTGAGCCAAGCATCAACCTTAACCCTCTGAGCATCTCCCCTCTGCGAGGAGAGTTAGTGAATTTGTTGTGTGATCCCAGAGGCAATGGATAAAATGGATAAAGTCTGTGGGATTTGGACAAATATTTTCCCTTCTCTAGATTGTGACGCTTTCTGGATCTAAATCCAGTGGTTTCAATCTTGTATTTCCCAAGCACCTAACAGAGGGCCACACCCACTCAAGAATGCGATGAATTGACTTGAACTGATGATTTTTTCCTTCCAGAAACATCATGATACACAGTAAAATGAACAGACCAGAAGAATAATTGAAATATTAACAACAATATGGGGTGATTATCAACTATGATAGACTTGTACAATTATCAAAAAAGACTTGTGATGGAAAATACCTTCCATATCCAGAGAAGGAAGTGTGCAGTTTAAATGAAGCTCAAACTTAGAATCTTCAATTTTTAGAAGTTGGCTAATGTATTATGTCATTTTTTCCTCTCATTTTTTTTGATTGGATTTGATTTTTCTCTCACAATATGATCAATATGGGTCTCTTTTTACCATGGTTATAAATGTAAAGTCTATATTAGATTGCTTTTGTCAGGGGGAAGGGGAAAGGGAGAGATGGAGAAAAATGCAAAACTCAAAATCTTGCAAAAAAAGATTGGTGGAAACTACCATTGAGTATAGTGAAAAAAACCACTAACTAAAAATATTTAAATTGTTTACAGAATTCTGGGGAAAGCTACTTCAAGATGGTTTTGACCCTTAGTTTTTTCCCTTTTTCAGAATGTTATCAGTCTTTTTAATGACCCAGGCTTTCAAATAGGCTCTACACCTTGGCCTTGCAGGTCCTTGCTGGCTTTTGTGGAGGCCTTCGGCCCAGGCCTCTTTAAAATGATCTCAGTTTATCCTGATTATATTTGTTTGTACACAGCTGTCTCCTCCATTGAGGTCAGGGACTAGGTTGGGCTTATGGGTTTTGGCTTTGCTCTGCTTTATATCCTCACTGCTTACTTAGTACAGTACCGGAAAAAAGGAGGTCCTTAAGAACCGCTGTGGCCTTGACTCTTTTGTCCATTCCATTGTCTCCATATTTCCCCTTCACCTCTTTCCTTACTTCCTCATTCTCCTGGGGCATGTGGAATCCATAGTTATTATTAACATTAATATTCTATCTCCCCACTCTAATAGAAATTTGGCTGTTCCTCAGAACAAACATTGATTTTACTTGGGATGTGGCCCAAGGAGGCCTAACCTTTTCTTATGTCTGCCATTTATACATCTCTTGCAATTACCATATTCTATTTGGTATCAGTGTTATTTGTATATGTTTTATTTTCCCAACCACACTATAAGCATATTGAAGACAATGGCATCTGTTTTTTATTTCTTCCTATAAGACTCTTAGTCCTTAGCAACACTTCATTCATTCCATCATAAAAATTGTTATTGAGTGTTTACAGTGAGCTAGGCTCATGTTTCCTATGATGGGTCCTGGAAGACATATCAAGACTAGTCTTTAACCTCATGGTATTTGCACATACTTAATAATTATTCTGGAGCAGTCTAACAATTAAAATGTTGACTTGTGTTGAGAGGGGCTTTAGACTCATCTAATCCATGCTAGTTATGGAACAATTTTAGGTTTAAAATATGTTGACATAAATTTCAGGGACCATAAGGGATGAGAAATAATGGAATAGAACCATTGAGGGAAAATGGGGCATACTTATTAGGGAGAGAGAAAGAGTGGGAGGTAGGCAGGTCACTCAGCTAAATTATGACCAAGTTGGGAACTCTGCAAATTCCAAGGTCAGGATATCTTCCACTATATCATGGGAACAAATTGATACGGAAAACATTTCTAAACTCAAGGTTTCATATGCACATGGATAATTTGTGGCCGCTCCACGAAGGACTCATTGATCTTTTTATGAACTTGCCTCTTTCCTTAAATCTCCCACAGCAACTCTTGTTGATGCCACACATTTGTGAATCTATCCTATCCAGATGTCTCACCTATGTTTGCCTCAAACTTTGATTGAAATTGTGTATTTATTAGCAGGAATTCAGCTCAAGGGCCACAGGGAAATGGAGAGACAGAGAGACATGGGTCCAAATGCCACCTCAGATACAGATATGTGATCCTGGACAAGTCACTTACCTACTTTGGCTCTCAGTTGCTACATCAGCAGAATGGAGGTTTGGGACCTCCTGGACTCTATAGTTCCTTTTAGTCCTAAAATCTAGACCATCACTGGCTATATGAAGGATTTCTTGATCCATCCATCCCCATATTGTTGCTCCCCCAAATGTGGCATCAACTACTTCCTACTTATTCTGTATGAATTTAGACATGGGCCCCTGCTGAGCTGTCTGAATAAAGAATCTGAGGAGGTCTGTCACTTCTGAAATTTCATTACACAGGCATGCAGGAGGCATGGCTGTTGGAAATTTGGTTTTGGAGTCAGACCAAAGGCAAATCCTGTTCAAATCCAGTCTTGGAGACTTACTATCTTTATGATCTTGAGCAAGTCACTTGTCTTCTCTCTGCCTCAGTTTCCTTAACTGTAAAATAAGGATGATAACAGCAGATACTTCCAAGTTTGCTGTGAGGATCAGATCAGATGATATTTATAAAGTCCTTAGAATAGAGCCTGGAACATAGTAGGTCCTTTTAATGTTATTTAAATATAATTTTGATCACTTCCTTCCAGGACTGTAAATCCCTTAAAAATAGGCACGGTTCCATTTGATTTTGGCAACTGTATCATACAGTTCTAAGAGAATTTAAAAGATTTTCTTTGCCTCATAGTGAGCACCTAAAGACTTGTTGATTGATCAATTAATTGATTAATTGATAGTCCGGCACCAAGAGCGTAATAGGAAGGGCCAAGAGGGAGGTTACAATATGAATATTTGGGAGGATTATTCACGGGTTAAGATCACAGAACCATCTGAATGAACAATCTGAAGAACAATCATTGACCTTTGAACAATAATAATTGATTTTTTTCCCTTGAGAGTCTGTGTCATATAATATAGTGATATTTAACTTAATTGGGGGTAAAGATTAACAAAATGCTTTCTGTGGGGGGGGGTGGCGGAGGGAAGCAAGATTAGGGGAAAAATTGTAAAATTCAAAATAAATAAAATCTTTCAAACAAAAGAAATGGGGACCATTGACCAGAGATTCTGGGGGTCTACATGGTGACTTAGTAAGCCCCATATTGATTTGATCTGTATTCTAATAACATTTTCATTTATTTTGCTAAACATTTCTCAACTGCATTTTAATTTGATTCCCACTGCTTTTGGTACTAGGACAAAGTGTAGAAAGAAACAGCTTTAGGGTAAGGAAATCTTGTTTTCAAGTCCCACACCTGACCCAGAATCTATGTGTGTGACCCAGAGCAAGTCACCCAATCCCTCAGTGGGTGGATTGCTAAACGGAGGGAAACCTGAATTGAAATCTAGCCTCAGGTACTTACTAATGGCATGATCTCTTAACTGCTGCTCACCTCAATTTCCTCACTGTAAAATGGAGTTAATAATAGTACCCATCTCACATTGTGATTGTGAGGATATAATGAGATATTTGTATACCTTGAAGAGATGTAAAAGTCCTAGCTAAGTAAAATAAAAGTAAAAACTGTAAGACTATAAAATGCAATAGTAAGTACGGTTCTGTACACATAGAGTTAGTGCCTTACATGGATGAAATCACAGTTCAGAAAATAAAATCTAAACACCCATTTTTTTGGAATGTATTTGCATCTCATGCCAGTCCCTTGACCAGTGGCTGTGCCCAAGATGAGAAAGGAAAGGAGTTAGAGAAACCCTAGAGAACATTGGGGGGGGTGGCATGTGTGGCAGAGGCAGAGGAGGCAGAAGATCTGAGCTTATTCTCAGCTGAATAACCCTGAGCAAATCATATCCATGAACTTCAGCTTCCCTCCCTGAATAATGGAGATGAGAATACCTGTACTTCACACCATGTAGGGTTGTGAGGAAAACCCTTGATTGAACTGTGGATGTTACAGAAAAATCAGCAGGTGTTCTAATCATACTTCCAAGTTCAACACTGGCCAGGTGACCCGTACATACTTGCCCATTTGATTTCTCCCTGGCTGCCTTTCTTATATGAATAGGATCTGACACCAAGTGGAAAAAGAGACACAACTCAATTCAAATCACTCCAAATGTAAATGTAAATTCTCTCTCTCTCTCTCTCTCTCTCTCTCTCTCTCTCTCTCTCTCTCCATATATATATATGTATATATGTATATATTAGATTTATTTATATATATATAGATAGATAGATAGATATAGATATATACATATGTCCTGAGAGTGAAAATATGAATAGAAATAGAAAGAGCAATACTCACTTAGAAATAGGATTGACACTGGCTTCAATAATTGTTAAACACTTACAGCACTTAATGTTTTCGGGAAATTCTTGCACACCTGAAAATGTGAAAAGAGAAAACTCAATGGGAGGAGATGCCAATAAAAAATTCTCTTATTTGTCACCATTATTCATATATCATATTCATAATAAAGGCAAAACTCATGTACTAGATTTATATGAATAACATCTAAATATGATATGTAAATATGTAAATCTCTAAAATAATTTTGTAGATGCATACATAAAAGGATATTTATTGATCTAATAAATAAATCTAATAACTGGTTTTATGCAAAAACCAAGAAAGTAGATAAACCATTGGTTAATCTGATTAAAAAAAGAAAGAAGATAACCAGCTTAACCACATCAAAAATGAAAAGGCTGCCCTAACCGCCAGTGAGGAGGAAATTACAGAGATAATTCAGAGCTACTTTGCTGAACTCTATGGCAATAAATTGGACAACTTGAGTGAAATGGATGCATATTCACAAAAATACAAACTGCCCAGATTAACAGAAGAGGAAATAAAATACTTAACCCTATCTCAGAAAAATAAATTGAAGAAATCATCTATAAAAAAGTCTCCAGGTCCAGAGGGATTTACAAGTGAATTCTACCAAACTTTTAAGGAACAATTAATTCCTGTTCCACATATAGTATTAAAAAAAATAGGCGAGGCAGCTAGGTGGTGCAGTGGATAGAACACTGGGCCCTAGTCTCAGGAGGACCTGAGTTCAAACAGGATATTATAGACTTAATAATGACCTAGTTGTGTGACCTTGGGCAAGTCATTTAATCCCATTGCTTTGCAAAAAACCCCCAACAACCCTAAAAAGAGGAAAAGAAGGAGTTCTGCTGAATTCCTTTCATGACACCAATATGGTGCTGATACCTAAACCAGGAAGAACCAAAACAGAGAAAGGAAATTATAGGCCAATCTCCCTAATGAATATTGATGCAAAAATCTTAAATAAAGTTTTAGCAATGAGATTACAGCAACTTATTACTAGGATATAACACCACGATCAAGTAGGATTTATGCCAGGTAGGCAAGGGTAACTGGGAATTAGGAAAACACTCAATATAATTGAGCATATCAATAGCAAAACCAACAGAAATTCCATGATTATCTCAATAAATGCTGAAACAGTCTTTGATAAAATACAACATCCATTCCTATTAAAAACACTAGAAAGTTTAGGAGTAAATGGAGTTTTCATTAAAATAATAAGTAGTATCTATGTAAAACCATCAACAAATATCTTATGTAATGAGGACAAACAGGGAGTATTTCCAATAAGATCAGGGGTGAAAGAAGGATGCCCATTATCACCCTTACTATTCAATATAGTGATAGAAATGTTAACTAGCAATAAGAGAAGAAAAGGAAATTGAAGGAATCAGAATTGGCAACGAGGAAGCAAAACTTTCAATCTTTGCAGAGGACATGATGGTCTACCTAGAGAACCTAAGAAAAACATCTAAAAACCCCCTTGAGAGATATAGACCCAGAACAAATTGGAAACTGAATAACCTCATTTTAAAAAGTGAGTGGACCAAAACACAAAGTATAGAAAATATTAACCATTTTATCCTAGATAATGATAATAATGAAACAACATGCCAAAACCTATGGGATTCATTCAAAGCAACTCTCAGGGGATATATTATAGCTCTAAGTGCTTACATGAATAAATTGGAGAAAGAGGAAATCAATGAACTAAACATGCAACTAAAAAAATTAGAGAAAGAACAAATCAAAAATCCCCAATTAAATACCAAATTAGAAATTCTAAAACTTAAAGGAGAAATTAAAATCAAAAGCAAAAAAATTATTGAATTAATAAATAAAACCAAAAGTTGGTATTATGAAGATACCAATAAAATTGATAAACCTCTGGTCAATTTGATTAAAAAAAAGAAATAAGAAAACCAAATTGCTAGTATCATAAATGAAAAAGGTGAACTCACGACCAATGAGGAGGAAATTAAAGTAATAATTTGAAATTATTTTGCCCAACTCTATGCCAATAAATTTGATAATCTAAAGGGAAATGGATGAATATTTACAAAAATATAAGTTGCCCAGGTTAAATGAAGATGAGATTAAATACCTAAACAACTCTATCTTAGAAAAAGAAATTCAACAAGCTATTATTGAACTCCCTAAAAAAAATCTCCAGGGCCTGATGGATTCACAAGTGAATTCTACCAAACATTTAAGGAACAATTGGTTCTAATCCTATATAAACTCTTTGGAAAAACAGGGAAAGATGGAACTCTGCCTAACTCTTTCTATGAAACCAATATGGTACTGTTACCTAAACCAGGAAGAGTTAAAACAGAGAAAGAAAATTATAGACCTATTTCCCTGATGAATATAGATGCGAAAATCCCAAATAAAATCTTAGCAAAATGATTACAACAAGTCATCACTAGGATAATACATTATGATCAAGTAGGATTTATTCCAGGAATGCAGGGTTGGTTCAACATTAGGAAAACTGTTAGTATACTCAATTATATCAACAACAAACCTATCAGAAATCATATGATCATAGCAATAGATGCTGAAAAAGCTTTTGACAAAATACAGCATCCATTCCTATTAAAAACACTAGAGAGTGTAGGAATAAATGGACTGTTCCTTAAAATAATGAGCAATATCTATCTGAAACCATCAACAAGCATTATATTCAATGGGGAGAGGCTAGAGGCATTCCCAATAAGATCAGAGGTCAATCAAGGATGCCCATTATCACCACTACTATTCAATATTGTATTAGAAATGTTAGCATCAGCAATCAGAGAAGAAAAAGAAATTAAAGGAATTGGGAAGGAAAAGACAAAACTCCCACTCTTTGCAGATGACATGATGGTCTACCTAGAGAATCCCAAGAAATCATCCAAAAAACTACTGGAAACAATTAGCGATTTTAGCAAAGTTGCAGGTTATAAAATAAAAAAAAAACTCCTTGAAACAATTAACAAATTCAGCAAAGTAGTAGGATATAAAATAAACCCACACAAATCATCAGAATTTCTATATATAACAACAAAGCCCAAGAGCAAGAGATAGAAAGAGAAATTCCATTTAAAATAGCTGTAGACAACATTAAATACTTGGGAATCTACCTCCCAAGACAAATCCAGAAACTGTACGAACATAATTATAAAGCACTTCTCACCCAAATAAAGTCAGATCTAAATAATTGGAAAAATGTCAATTGCTCATGATTAGGTCAAGCTAATATAATAAAAATGACAATTCTACCCAAATTCAATTGCCTACTCAGTGCCATATCAAGCTACCAAGTAACTATTTTACCAAGCTAGGAAAAAAAAATAGCAACAAAATTCATCTGGAGCAACATAAGGGCAAGAACAGCAAGGGAACTGATGAAAAAATGTAAAGGAAGGTGGCCTAACTCTACCAGATCTAAAACTACACTATAAAGCAGTAGTCATCAAAACTGCCTGGTGCTGGTTAAGAAATAGAGTCATGAATCACTGGATTTGGATTAAAAGAAATAGTAGTAAATGACTACAATAATCTTTGTCAGATGCAAAGACATTAGCTTCTGGGATAAGAACTCTCTATTTGACAAAAATTGTTGTGAAAACTGGAAAATAGTATGGCAAAAGCTAGGTATAGACCCACATCTCATACCCTATACTAAATAAGGTCAAAATGGGTACAGGATTTAGACATAAAGGGAGACACCACAGATAAACTAATAGACCAAGAAATTATCTATTAAATCTAAGGAAAGGGTAAAAATTTGTGACCAAATAAGAAACAAAGTACATTAAAAAACTGCAAAATGAATGATTTTGACTATATTAAGTTAAAAAATTTTGCACTAATAAAATCAATGCTGCCAAAATTAGAAGGAAAGCAGAAAGCTGGGAAACAATCTTTACAAGCAGTTCTGAGAAAGGTCTCATTTCTAAAATATAGAGAACTGCATCAAATTATTCAGTTACAAGTCATTCTTCAATTGATAAATGATCAAAGGATATGAATAATGTTTTCAAATGAAGAAATTAAAGCTATATTTATAATCATATGAAAAAATGCTTCCGATCATTATTGATTAGAGAATTGCAAATTAAAACAACTCTGAGGTTATCACCTCACACCTATCAGATTGTTTAAGATGAGAAAAAGGGAAGATGATCCATATTGGAGAGGTTGTGGGAGGAATTAGGACATTGATGCATTGCTGATGGAGTTGTGAATGGATCCAATCATTCTGGAGAGCAATATGGACCTTTCCCCAAAGTGCAATAAAATTGATCATACCCTTTGACACAGCAATACCAAATACAGAAAAAAATCATAAAAATGGGAAAAGTCCCACATGTTTCAAAATATTCATAGCAGCCCATTTTGTAGTGACAAAAAATTGGAAAATGAGGGGACACCTGTCAATTGGGGCATGGCTAAATAAGTTATGGTACATGAATACTATGGAACACTATTGTTCTATGAGAAACCATAAATGGTCATTTTCCTAAAAACTAATATCAAACACTAATATTCCTCTAGTAATGATGTATAGTTGTGGGTTATGTTTAACTCTTATTTCTGAAGAACCGAAGATGGGATTCACTGTAAGAGCACCAGAAAGAGACTTGGTTTCCATGAGTAGGCTTCAACCCAGTCAGCCATAGTGTAGAGAAAGACTCAGTGGGGAGAAGTGAGATAAACACTATTTCATCAGACCAGAAAGATCTTTTTGAGATGAAGAGATAGAAGGGAAGGCTACCCTTTTTACCTAGGATCTCTCAACCAAAAAAAGTAAAAGGCTAGACTGGAGCCCAGGTCCTGCTCTCTAATTACTCTCCTATATTTATTATATAAATGGATATTAAGGCTTCATTTGCTTTATTAGATTCAATGGTAAGTTGGGTAATATGGATTTAAGTTCATAATATAACTGCACAATGAAGAATAGTGTGAGATGAGGTGTTATGATCTGACATAGTTTATATATGCATTTGAGTATTTGAGCATTTCTTTGTCTTGCATAGCAAGCTTGCCATTTATGAGAATGAAGTTCATTATATATGTCTAGTTAGGTATACAAAGTCAGCATTGCCTAGTCATGAAAGAAGCAGCCAAGAAGACCAAAGGACTTGGGTTCTGGTCCCACTCCTGACTTTGCCATCATGATAAATGACTTCACCCCTTGGTATTCTAGGTAGACTCGAAGACCCAGAAGGGTCACCCTGAATTTCTAGAGGGGGTTTCCAAAACCACCAGTACAAGTCTAGGTCTAAAACCTTTCTCTTGATATTTTATAATATAAATACATTTAATGTATCAATTTAATACAAAAATTATGATTTCTTCACTTTAATAGCAACCTATTCACTGTGACCAATTTTAGCCTTCATGAACTGTGGAAATTGGAAATGATTAGACTTGAGTGGTTTCTAGCATTTTTAACATGAGGAAACCTTTATAACATAAAACATTTCAGGGGTTTCCACAACTGTCCTTGGTGATACTAAACAGATTGAAATGGCAAGTATAGTGTGCATGTGGATTCAGAGACCCTTTGAAATAATTCCTAAGGTTCTATGATCTACAGAATGGGAGAATGTGGACCAATTTTTCAAGGAAGTCAAGCTAGGTTTGGTTATTTTTTGGCAAGGCAATGGGATTAAGTGACTTGCTCAAGGTCACAATCTTATTATTCTTATTATTATCATTCTTCTTCTTCTTCTTCTTCTTCTTCTTCTTCTTAAAGTGTCTGAGACCAGATTTGACCTGACTTCAGGGCCAGTGGTCTATCCACTATTCCACCTAGCTTCTTCCCCCAAGCTAAATTTTTAGGCCTCGGTTTTGCATAACTCAAGAGTAGTCTTTTTTTTCAGCATGTCTGAGATAACTTAAGAGAGAAAGGAATTGATATGGACAATGGAACGCTGGAGAGCTACAATGGAGGGCAATCAGGATGGATGAAGGACCTTGAGTTCATGAGGTAGTTGGAAATAGGGATGTTTAGACTGAGGAAGAGAAGACTTGGGTTTTCAAGGGGGGAGGCATATTAGTTGAATTGTAGTATTTGGTGATCTGTCATAGTTTTCTGACCCTTGGACCCATTGATCATTGACATCTCATGGAATTCTGATAAAAAATTCTTTATTTCTATAAATTGGAATTATTCTCTCTAGGAGATGTATTGGTGTAAGCTGACCCATAATATGCAACAAAAGTTTTAGGGAGGCACCTATTTCATAAGCAGTATCATTTTGTTTGATTTAAATCTTGATGCTTGAAGTATTAACAATGAGCAAATGCTACAAAAATATCAGAATAGAATCAAGAAATGTCCCTAACACTGGTTTCAGTAATCATATCTCTAATATAATTAAAATATTTTCATGGAAATATTAGCTATAGAAATTCTGTTCTGTGTGTTCTTATCAAATAAGAAATGCCATAATTTTACTCACTGAACTAAATGTGTCCAATAATCAAGATTTTGGATAGAAAGGAATTGATTAAAATAATCCATTTGAATATATTCAAGTGTTCACAGGCAGAAGATAAATTGACCATTCAGCCTCATTCTAATTCGAAAAGGAATTTTCTTTTTTTTTCTTTTCTAAATCTGAGGGAAAATTTTAAAAGACAGTAAACTCTCAATTATTCAGGGACCAATTAGGAAGAGTGTGGATTATCCATTTTCTTACTTGTTCTCCCTTCTCCTGGCTTCTATGTAACCATTTCACTCCTCATTAACTCTTCCACCAGAGGGTGTGAAAAGTAAAGAAAAGGAGAGAAAATTCTGATCCATCAGACTCAGTCCTTGTTTGTGGGTAGAGCATTGGAACTAATAGTGCAAGTGAAGCCTTATTACTCCCTGTGAACTATATTTATTTGTGCTACTTTGACCCTTATTAAGACAAATCTCCAAGAGTAGATTAGAGCTTGGTGAACCTATTAATAACAGTAGTTTTCAACCTTAGTTAAAGATAAAAATAGAATAGGTGTCAGGCTAGAAATGGAATGCAATAAGACTTCCCCCACCCCAAATCATATTTAAAATAATAGGCTCACAGGATTACAACTGGAAGGAGCCTTTAAGATCATCCAGTACAATGTGTGTGTTTGTATATACACAAATAGGCTATGCATGTATATATGAAAATATGCACACAGATCCAGTGTCTCTACCTATCTATCCATGTATCTACCTTTCTTTTTTCTTTTTCTTCCTTCTTTCCTCCTTCCCTTCATTTCTAAAAATCAAAAGTATATGATGCAAAATATGTATTTAAAACTCTCAAATCATTTTCTCTCCATCTTTTTATTAGTCTCTCCAATATAATCTCATAATTTAAAGAGAAGCAACAAAAGCAGTGTAAAAAATAACACCAAAACCGTAAACATTATTCCTTGAGTCAGGAGAGATGTGGGTTTAAATTTTACCTCAGATTTGCATTAAATCATTTAACTTTTCTATCCTCAGTTTCCTCATCTGTAAAATGGGGATGATAGTAATACCACACTACCATGTTAGAGGGTTTTTATGGTATTCAAATGCAAAGGAATATAGAAAATGTCCTAAATTAGAAATCACTCTATTAATGCCAGCTATTATTACATCTTCTTCTCAATAATGATTATCCATTAACTGCTCCATAATGTCCAGTTACTTAAAAGTCTAGTTGCTAAATTACTGTTAAGTCATGGCTAAATGAACCCTTGCATTTCCTTCTTGCACTAATCAGAATGTCTAGAAACTGCAACAAGTACCATTTTTCTAATAAAATGCAGCCAGGGAGAGGGATGGATCTTGGGATGACATTGATATACAGTATTCCTGGAGGAAATATTCTCTGTCTGTACTGACTACCAATGGACTCTGAAGCTGAGACCCCAGCTCAATGAGAATTCAGACCATCTGTCTGGGGGCACCTAGTCAGGCCAGTATGGGGAGGGGGCAGAATGTAAATCCACTGGATCTGAAGCTGTCTCCCTAGCCTTTCTACCTATCACCTCCAACAAGACCAAGACTTTTAAGATGGATGGGACTGAGATTTGTAACAGAAGGCGCTTTCCTCTGTTGATTATCTCCAGATAGACCCTTAGATGAACCTACAGACAGTTTCCTGTCTTCTTTTCTAATAGATGTCTAACAGCTGGGGGGTAGAGTGACCATTCCTTCTTTATTAATGTCATCTGCCCTAATGTGAACCCAAGGTTATTCTGATTATGTCAGGTCTCTTAGTCAAAATATAGTGTGGAGGAGGCAGCTAGATGGCACAGTGGATAGAGCACTGGCCCTGGAGTCAGGAGGACCTGAGTTCAAATCCAGCCTCAGACACTTAATAATTACCTAGCTGTATGGCCTTGGGCAAGCCACTTAACCCCATTGCCTTGCAAAAAAACTAAATATAGATAGATAGATAGATAGATAGAGGGATGGATAGACAGACAGACAGACAGAGTGGGGAAACTTCTATGCTATAATTATACACATTATGTTTTCCCTTGAAACTATCCAATCTCCTCCAAGCAGCATCTTTTCCACTTCTCATTCTTCTTACTCCCCAAGAAAATACAAGTTGGATTAAGGATGTTGTCTTTCTATTTTGTATAGTATGTCCAGTACCTAGCAGAGTGTTTGCAATAGAGTCACTCTGATAAATGTTCTAGGGGTGACAAGGAGAGTGTGGTTAACTTGGAAGAAGTCATTCTACTCTTTTCCAATCCAAAGGCCTGGAGAACCTCCTGCCCATGTCCAATTTGAAGCCCAGGTGCACCAGCATTTAGATCTTCAGCTAGAAAAGACCCCAGAGGCCTTCTGTTCCAATCCAGTGCTTTTTACAAATGAGGAAGGTGAGGCCCAGAGGGAGCTAAGGACCTGTGGCAATAAGTAACTGAACTGGGATATAACCTCCAGCCTCCTAACTACAAATTCATTGATGCCTTTCATTGCACTACACTCAGGAGAAGAGCTCTCTGCCCACCAGACAATAGGATCTTTTCCAGAGGCCTCAGATTTCCAATTGGAAGAGTTCTCAGGTCATAGAATCTGACCTGTTGAAGAATGTCTACAAGGAAATTAATTGAAAGTGCCAATCTCCCTTCTACTTGATTTACTCAAAGCATTTTATCCATTTGGACCCAGAGAGCTTTGTAAAAGATAGGGGACCAGCTCATGAAGATGAAAACCGAGTTGAATTGGTTGAGAATTTTCTGACTGAATATTCGCCATAGTTCTCCATACAGTCATAGGTTTAGAGAAAAAATAAGATGTTACTTTTTTAAACAAACCATCAAGTAAGGGATGAGCAGCTAGGCATCTCAGTGGATAGAACATAAAACCTAGAGTCAGGAAGATCTGAGTTCAAATCCAGTGTAGACACATACTAGTTGTGTGACTGGAAAAAATCACTTTATCCTGTTTGCCTCAATTTTCCCATTAATCAAATGAACTGGAGCAGGAATGGCAAACCAGGCTCTTTGCTCATAAAACCTCGAATGGGGTCTCTCAGAGTCAGACCCAATTGAAATGATTTATATAACAAGAAGGATGGAAGGACTGCAGTATTCCACTGGCTTTAAGAGCTCATTGTTGTGGGGGTAGTACCCACCCTTATAAAATTACCAAGTTGGCTGTATGATCCAGAAATCCCTACCTTCACTGGGTTTCTAGTCAGCAAAGACTTTCTTTTTAGGAAGGGACTTCAGTGGTCTGCCTAGGACCATGCGCAAACATTTCTTATTCGTGGAGTCATAGGATCTGATTGTAGATCTTAAAAGGACCAGAAGACTGATATAATGCCAAACACTCATTTTACAGTTGAGGAACCTGAGGCACAGAGAGGTTAAGTGACTTGCCAACATCAAACTGTTAGTTGGTAAGTGACAGCATCAGAATTTGGACCCAGAACCTTAGAATGGTTTATTTTTACCCTCCTATACTAATAAAAGAAAGTAATTGACTTGCAGTCTTTTATCCAAGACCCTACAACAACTTTCCTAAATTGACTGTCTTTTAACAAATCATAATGAATACAGAGATTTATAACCTTTTCTTTTTTTCCTTCCTTTTAAAATACTCACTTTCATATTATTTTTAATAGCTTGAATGACTCCTCATTTCCTCCTCTTCTAATCTAATGAGAATGAATAAGAGTCTTCTCCTTTTACCCCAAGATTGGGAAAATTATCTATTTTTTCAGCACCAAACTCTCATTTTGGGAAAGGGGGGGTAATTGATAAGTTAATAAAAGATTGAAATTCTGATTGCTTTTCTTTCAACTAAAATGATGATTTAACTTCCTTTGATGTTATGAGAACCCATCTTACAGAGAAATGTTTGCAAAGAATAGAGAAAAATCGCTTAATTGTTGCAAAATTAAAAAAGGCTTTCAAATTAATTCATTTTCATTAACATCAATAAACTATGAAGTCATGCTCTCTATGACATGTCCACAGCCAGACTTGAAATTGAGCCATCGTCTAATTAAAATTCACCATTCATTGCTTTATTTTCTTGTATTTAAATCAATGCACTTCCAAGAAACCCTCTGTTAACTTTACAAATGGGCCTATCAGATTTATATGGAGGCTACAACAGTTGTTGAGAAATAGATGCATCTTCCTGCAGGGCTTCACAGAGTCAAAACTTTAGAGGTGGAAAGATTCTTAGGGGTCATGGGGTCCAACACTCTCATTTTATAGATTAAAAAAGGGTGAGGGCTAGAGCTGATAAAGTGCTTCACCCAGGATTACATATTAGCAATGGTAGATCTAGGATTTGAACTCAGGTCTTTTGAGTCTAAATCCAGGATTCTGACAACTCTGGGAAGTGGATTCAAGGGAAGAAGATTGGGCATACTGCAATGTGATTCTGACTGTAAAATGGAGAGATTTTTGTTTTCATTTTAAACATAATCATTTGTGAAAAGAACATTAACTTTGTAGTCTGAGAGCTCTGTTTCTTCCTCTCTTCCATTGACTCCTTGTATTACTTTGGTCAAGTCGTTTTTACCTTTTTGGTTCTCAGCTTTCTTATCTGTAAAATGAGGGCGTTGGACTAAATGACCTTTAAAGACTCTTCCAACTCTAACTCTATGATGCTAATATTATCAGTTAAATTTGCTTAGCCATTATTTCAATTTATATGAAAGACTCTGACTGGATAAGATGTCACAGTTTTTCCTCCATGCTCTTCATCAGCTCTCTTTGCCAATCCATTTGTTCCCATCTAATTTTCCTATTGTGCAGCCCCAGTCAATGTGAATCTATTCTTTGTTGTTCCTTTTTTTTGGTTGTTCCTTTGCCCTATTTCCAAAAGCTCCAGAAGGGAGGTCATTTTTTTTTTCAGAATGAAGAAAGCACTGTCATTTCTTTTTCTCCAACTTGCTGGTGCATAAACAATTTCTGTTAGACTGAAATCTGTTAAGATTAAAGTCCTATTTTTTTTTAATGAGAAGCAGGCAGCAAAGAAGGGAAATAAGGGGCACTTTTGCTGTCACTCTGCCTTGTGCCATTTCTGTGACTGATCAAGTCCCAACTTTTCTGGTTCTCAATTATCTCCTCTGGGAAATGGAGAAGCTGGAATAGTTGATCAATAAGACCCTTCTGGTTCTAGATCAAAGACAGTCGTAATTATTAAGATGTTGGTTTTTGGGCCCAATTCCTAGTAGCTCCTGAAGCAACAAAAGCAAAGTATGTTTGGGATGGAGATGTCTCTAAATTTGTACTTCTCATTCTTTTTGACCTTCTACAATTCTGCTCTACTCAGAGAGCCCAGTACCTTCTTTTAAAAAAAAATTTTTTTTAGGTTTTTGCAAGGCAAATGGGGTTAAGTGGCTTGCCCAAGGCCACACAGCTAGGTCATTATTAAGTGTCTGAGGCCAGATTTGAACTCCAGGGCCAGTGCTCTATCCACTGCGCCACCTAGCCGCCCCTCCAGTACCTTCTTTGACCACATTTTAGGAAAATTAAATGGGTCTTGTCAGCCACACACTGTATGTTGACCTGGACATAATGATGTCACTTTAGTCCTCTTGGTCTTTCAATCTTGAAGTGGATAGGAAGGGCAACAACCAGAGCTCCTTATGGGCTGGGATTATTTCAAGGCTTCTGCTAGTACCTTGGATCTCTTTTTCCTCATGAACTCTGCAGAATGCAAGTATAAGCTGAGGTGAATTCTAATTAACAATCTCAAGGATGTTGCATGATGCTCATGGGATTTCATGTGCAAGAAAATTCATCTACTTACATTTTCCATCAACCTTGGGGTTAGGATGCTTTACAACTATGAGGAACCCAGGGAGGAGCTGCATTTATTCCTCTCCTACACCCATTCCATATACTATGAGGAATAGAAATTATGAGTTTTTTCTGGTAATGGCACTGCCTACCCTGCCCACTCTACATATATATATATATATATGTATATGTATATGATATGTGTATTATATACATATCTTAGCCAGCACCTTATCATTCTTTTCAAAATTTTTGTAATAATCCCATAAGTAGTAGTTTCTTTGGGCAAATCACTTAACCTTTATCTGCCTCAGTTTCCTTATCTGTAAATTGAGACAATATTTATACCTATCTCCCAGGATTGTTGTGAGGATCAAATGAGAAAAGCTTTGCAAGTGTTTTGTACATCTTTTAGAACTACATAAATGCTAATTATTCTAATTGCCATGTCCCTAATGGACAAGTGCAATGATGTCACGCCCTTCTCAGAAAACCTTCTTGGACTTCCTATGATTTATAGGATAAAATACAGGTACCTTAACCCCGAAATTGGCCCCTAAGTTTCCTTTTTGCTTCCCTGTTAGGCTTCAAACTGATTCTGAGGTTACAATGCTGTCACCCCTCTTCAGGCAAGGCAGCAACAGTTGAAGGGGGTAGGATGGACTCCAGAAAAACTCGGTTCTAGTCCTGCCTTGATCTTAATGCTCTGTGAATCTGGGTGAGTCTCTCTCTCTCTCTCTCTCTCTCTACATATATATATATATAAATGGTCCTGTAAACCTCCAAGTGTTATATGAAGGCAATTGCTTATTCTCCTCCTCCTCTTCCTCCTCTTCCTCCTCCTCCTCCTCCTCATCACCATCTGTGATTTAAACCACAATCCAACTTCTACCTCCTTCAAGAAGCCTTTTCTGATCCAACAGGAGGAGAAAGACATTTCCTTTCTCAAATTTCTTCTATTATTTTATTCAAGACTTCATTCAATAAATCTGGTGAACATGTTTTCTTGCCTGTCAGTCTTACAGCCATAGCAGTTTTTTTACCTCTTTTTAGTTCCAGTGCTTTGACAGAGTACATGTCATAGTTCATATGTGTCAAAATGAACTAAGTATGAATGATGGTTAATATGACAGACTCACATTTGCCTAACACACTTTGAGGCTGATACAGATGAAGAAACTGAGGCAGACTGTGGGTCAAATGACCTGTCTAGGGTCATACAACCATAAGTATCCAAGACCAAGTTTGAACTAAGGTCTTCCTGATTCTAGATGTGGTTCTTCAGGTATTATGGATCACCTGGCCACCATGTGGGATGTCTTTGTTTCGGGAAATATTTCTTCTATATCTTTACTCATATGGTTTGGCTCACTTAGGGTCTCCTATCTACTTCCAATTTTACCAGGGCCATGAGTAGCACATTTCATGCATGGAGATAGCTTTGCCAAATAGGAATTCAAACCAACTTTTAAAGAAAAATTCAGTTGAAAGGAAGGAAACCTTAGGATATCATGATGTCGCTCTGTTTGTCAGGAGGTCAGGAGGTAATGCCTTTGAAAAGATGGCTATTCTATCTAACTGTTTTGGGGTTTGAATGCTAAGTTCAGCTCTTTCTACACAGCTAAAAAGAGTTTGAACAAAGAGTTCCATGCTCTCAGACAAAACCCTGGCTTTCCTGCCATAGTTAGGGATCTAATGCTATTGATACCTTAAGGCAGTGTGATGTAGTGTTGAAATAATGCTAGGCTTAAAATCAGGAAAGATTTGCATTAAAATTTATCCTCTGAGTTTTATTAGCTATATAAGACCTTGGACTAAATTTAATTTTTTATTTTGCTAGGAATGGGGTTAAGTGGCTTGCCCAAGGCCACACAGCTAGGTAATTATTAAGTGTCTGGGGATGGATTTAACTCTGGTCCTCCTGATTCCAGGGCAGGTGCTCTATCCACCACACCACCTAGCTGCTCCCCCTGGTCTAAATAAAAAAACCTCATAAATCCATTAGGCATAAGTATATTTCTGGGCTCTCCCCTGGTCAGATCACAACTGGTCTGTGGTTCCATTCTAAGTCTGACATATAGGCTTGATGCAGATAACCTGGTGTGTGTCTGAAACAGAGCAACCCAAACAGGAAAGAGTTTCAAGTCCAGGTTAGCAAATCAAAGATTTAGAACTAGAAAAAACCCATCATTGGGGCCTATCCTCTCTCCCATTTTACAAATGAGAAAACCAAGGCACAGGGTGTTGAAATGATTTGCCCAAATCATATAACTGACTAAGAGTCAAATCCAGGTCTTCCCAACTTCAAATCTATCCCTCTATGTGTTCTTTCTATTCTAGTGTTTGAGGGAGCTGGGACCATTGAGGCTCAGCAAGGCACGATAGTCACTATCCAGTATTTGGGAGACTGACAAGTATAAGAAAGATTAGATTTGATCTGTGTGTCAGCTCAGGGGAAAAACCAGGAGCCCTGGGAGGGGGCTATACAGAGGCAGTTATCAATCAGCATACATTCATGGAACACTTGACCAACTTGAGAGGATCCTTATAAGGCAGTTCTTTGGGAAAAAATGAAAACATTTAATTAAAAACCCTATTAATTTATTTGGAAACAAGGCCCTTACCATTTTTACTGATGTCCAGTTCTTTGAGATTAACTAAACTAGCGATAGTGGTTGGCAGATTCGAAAGGTCATTATCTGGGATGCTCAGTTTTCGGAGAGCTTGACAGTTGAACAATTGCTGAAAAAAAGAAGAAAAACCTCTAATTAGATTGCAATTGGATTATGTTCACTTTGCAAGAAAATTCAATGATAAAATTTAATTCATAATCTTTATCGTGTGTATGTGTGTGTGTGTGTGTAGATTAGCATAAAAGGATAAATAAATCTGATCTGATCTCTTGTTCCATATTACAAGCTCCTTTCAGCACATTATCACTTAGGTATTTTAGAACCAAATGAATCATTTCCTGTTCTGAACAACTCACTCCTTCAAAATTCTCATTTCTGCCAAGTGTCTTCCATTCACACACTCACCCATACTCAAAATCAATGAAGTTCGGGTTTATAGGATCATAGCTTCTCAAGTAAGAGGATAATTAAGATTGTGTAATCCAACATCCATTGTATTACACAGTGTTTTTGCTCTCACTCTTCCCTAACGGTTCCACAGTTTAATATACATCATGGAAGCCCCTCCTCTGGCAAGGCAAGATGCTAGGTGTTGGGTTAGATAGAATAAACAAAAGTGTTATCCTCATGCTCCTTAAGGGAGGGAGGGCGAGGGGACAGAACTTTCAGACAAACAAGTAAGAACAAGATAATTTAAGGGTCCGAGAGCACAAATTGCTCGGAGAGATCAGGGAAAGTGTTGACACTTGTTGGAAGTGGCACAAGAGTTGATCTTTAAAGCAAGTTGGTCATTTCCAGAGGCAGAGATAAGGAGGGAATACATTCAGGACAAGTGGGAGATACAGGGCTGAATTCAGAGAAGCCAGTAAAGTGAGCACCCATGCATCTAATTGGTGCATAATTGATGTTAGTTTAAGTAAACTGAAAGACACAAATGCCACAGGAAATTTTGATTGCTTCTTGCCATCAGAAAGATCCTAAATGATACAGGAGATAGAACCAGTCAAGGAGGAAGGAAGGCCTGAGCTCAACATTCACCTGAAACATAAACAGGTTTTGTGTCTCTGGGCGAGACTTTTAATCCTCCATCAAATCTCTTTGAAATCTCTCTAAAATCATGAGATGCGAAGATGGTGGATGGTTTTCTTCCTTAGTACAAGAGTCTCCCAATCTGGAAGTGCCTTATACCAATGGATTCAGAGAGCTAGTTCTGATCCAGGTCCCTTGTTAGTCTCCAAGACTTGCTTACTACATCTCAAGCACTCACATCAAGACTAGAACTAGCAAATGAATGTTCAAGCATCTTAGGGTCTCTTTAATCCCCGACCCTGGGGATACAGACTCATTAAATACATCAATCCCCAATCACTGAATCTTACATTTTCCACAAGAATTATATCAGCAGGTCATGTTTTACAGTGGTTACTGAAAAGACAGGAAAAGTTGATTGGTGTTTCTGTAATCATTTGATGTTTTTCTAGCTCCTACTTTTTCCATTTCTATTCTTTATTTAAAATTACAGTTTTTTCAATTCACGAGTATTTTCTTTCTGTTTCCCTTCTCTGCCTGTCTGAAAAGAAAGAAAAAAGAAAGAAAAAATATGCAGCCAGGCAAAACAAGTTCCTTCCTTGGCCATGTACAAAAACACATCTATTCTGAATATTCAGAAGTGCACTTCTTTGTTGAGAAAATGGGTAACATTCTTTGCAGTGGCAGGGATGATATGATGTAATGAAAAATGCATTTGGACTGAGAAGCTCTGGGTCAAATTCCTTTTCATCTCTGCTACATGCTACATCTTCAGTTTTAGGCAAGTCGTGTCAAGTGTCTGTGCCTCAGTTTCCCATTTGTAAAATGAGAGAGCTGAACTAGTGTCTCTTTCAGCATTGTTTTTGACTTCATGATCTTTTCCAATCACCTTACTTTAAATTTACTTCTATTGGGAAATCTTTTTGGGACGCAGTCACTGAGCACTTATCTCTGTACCCAAAGCTCCTAAAGAACTAGTGATGGGAGAACATCAGGGCAGAGGCAGAACCTGGGTTCTACTATGAGTAGATTGCCTCCCCACATCTAGCCTATGGGGGAAGATGTTAAGAATGATCCCTCTGTGATTAAAAGAAAGAAGAAAAGAATCCATATGACCCAAAGTGTGTTTGTGTGTGTGTGTGTGTGTGTGTGTGTGTGTGTGTGTACGTATGAAAACTGAAGAAGACTGCTCTTATGGAAAATGGCTAAACAAATTTTGGTTTACCAATGGAATGGAATGGATTGGGCCATGACGTTCTCAGAGGAAACTGGGAAGAACACAAATCCAACTGCAGAGTAAAGTGGGAAACCAGGAAGACAAGAAATAAGACTGATAAGAAAAATAACTTTGAAAGACTTGCAAACTAGTACAGGTGGGACAAAGCATGACTGTAGTGGAGCAAAGATAACGTGTGCGGATTATCCTCGGGCAAGAAGGGGATGAATGGACTGGAAATGAAAAAGAGATGGGAATTTTGGGTAGGGCCCTTGTGGGGAATATGTTATGGAATTTTTCTTTTTTTCTTGTGAATTGATTTTTTTGAAGAAGAGAGGTCAAATTGAAAGGAGAGAAAATCAATGCAAGATAATAAAGCTAGAAGGGAAAATATAGTTAGAAGGAAGTATAAAAAGTTATGATGGTTTGTTTGTCTATAATCCTCAAAGAATCTTAGATAAGAGTTGAGAGACATCTCCAGTCTGACCAGGTATGACACATTTTTTTTTTCTGGTCCTGGAAACTCCTAAAGATCCTGCAGAATCATAAGATAATAGATTCTGAAGTGGAAGGGACTTCAGAAATCATTAAATCCAGTTGCTCCTTTTAATGGATGAGGAACTGAGGACCTAAACAATGATCTGCCTAAGGTGACCCAGCTATTGAATCTCTGGGACTCAGCCTCCTGACATCAAACAGAGTTCCTTCTACTAAATCATAAATGGGTGGAGATCTATATTGGTGAAGGGAAGGTAAATGCTAATGAAATGAAAGATCTTCAAAGTATTGGCATAGCAGAAGAGCAGGATTTGACTTGGAGACGGAAGACTTGGTTCAAGTCTTATCTAGATCCATGTTGGCTATGTGACCCTGGGCAAGTCATTAGCCTCTCTGTGTTTCAGGAAACTCTAAGACTACACATTATAGTCAGGTTTCTGATTTGCTTCAATGGAGGGAATGATTCCCAGGGAGAGAATCACTTTATCAGAACAAAATCAAAAAATGTCTGCAAGTGGCTTCATCCTTTCCTTCAACACATGCAACTTGAACCATCACAAAAGAATCTTAGGTGCCATTGAGTGTGTTATTGACTTTGCAGGAATATAACATTTGAGCAGGTACAAAAATGATGTAGATGATATCTTAGGTGGGTGATTAGCCAGAGGCTCAGTTGTGGCATCCTTAGGCATCAGAGAACTTCCTTACAGCTTGTAGTGTTTTGTTTTCCTTGAGCTATGGTATCCTACTAGGAGAAAGAATGAAAAAGGATAATACTTTTCAAGTGGGAAATAAATTTTATTGTTCTATTATCTTATCTAAAACTTTTCAATATTTAATTTACATCTATAACAATCCATCATGGGAATTATTTTATTTTCAAATAGCAAGTATAATCAATACTGTTTTATTATTATTATTATTGTTTTGCCCACGATCACACAGCTGGATAGTTATGAAGTGTCTGAGGCTGGATTTGAACTCAGGTCCTCCTGACTCCAGGGCCGGTGCTCTATCCACTGTGCCACCTAGCCGCCCCAATATTGTTTTATTATGAAGATATTTATCTGTGATGAAAATAGATGATAGACTAAGGAAAAAATGAATTGTGACAATATTTATGAAGATGATTTAGCACAGTAGATAAAGAGCTGATCTTAGAATTAGCAAAAGTTATAGTCAAGTCCTCCATCTACTAGGCACTGGTTACACGATCCCTAAACTATTATTTAATCTGTCCATCCTTCCAGATAATTCTGGAAGACTCTAAGTTGCTGATTTGACTTGTTTGAGGCAGCTAGATGTAAGGTGCATAGAACATTGGACCTAGAATCAGAAAAACTTGAGTTTCAATAATGCCTTGAACACTCTCCATAGCACTGATTGAACCTGGCCAAGTCACTTCATCTCTGGAAACCTCAGATTTCTCATCTGTAACATCAGGACAATAATGGGACCTACTTCCCAAGGTGTGAGCAGAATCACATAAAATATGCCTAAAGTGGTTTATAAACCTTAAAGCATTGTATACATGCTGGCTATTATTCCTGTTGATGGTATTATTAAAAAGGAGTGTCTTCCCTAGTGCTTATCTCCACCAAAGACAGTGCAACAATCACACCTCGAGGCATTATCTCATCAGGTTGTTGCAAGGGACAAATAAAATTGTAAAACTCCCACCTATGTTCCTGGCAGCTCTTGGAGAGCTGGGGAGACTTTATTTTGTTCAAATTTTTCATTTCATAATGGTAGTTTGGTATTACATAAGACAATAGGGAAGAAATCTAGGGATCACTATTTGCAGATTATGAGGTTCAGGTTTATTCCTGGTCACACAGTTAGGAAGTGTCTGAGCTGAGATTTGAATTTACAGATGAAAAAGTGATTGAATTAGAGATTAAATAAAGATTCCCAAGGTCAAGCCTCAGCCTCCACTACACTAAGTATAATTATATGGACATAATGAAAGATGGGCAAAGAGAGAGAAGAAAAGGAATGAAAGCATTGCAGCAAACACATAATCCTTTCATTGGGCTGTAACCATGGATCATCAATCAATAAACTCTTATTAAGTGCCTACTATGGGTAAGTTACTTGATAAATCTAGAAGATACAGGAAAAAAAGACAAAGGATGGTCCCTGCCTTCAAAGAGCTTACAATCTAATGGGGGAGACAACATGCAAACCATTCCATAGAAGGTAAGCTATGTAGGATAAATGGGAAATCATCAATAGAGGAAAGCCCTTGTGATTAAGTGGGTTGGGGGAGATTTTTTTATAGAAAATGGGCTGTTAACTAGAACATCTAGGAAGCTAGGAAGGTCAGGAATCAGTGCAGAGGAGGGAGGGTGTGCAAGCCCCGGAGAATGTCCAAAGTTCATAGATGGACGGTCTTTCCATGCATGTTATAAAATATTTGACCTAATTTATTTCTCATCAAAATGTGATTAGTATGGATATAAAATTATGTAAAACTACAAGTTAGGCTAATATGTTTTATCTAAATTTTAAGTATTGAACAGTAGGCTACAAATATACCCTATTCTTCTTTTTAGGTTTTGTTTTTTGCAAGGCAAATGGGGTTAAGTGGCTTGCCCAAGGCCACACAGCTAGGTCATTATTAAGTGTCTGAGACTGGATTTGAACCCAGGTACTCCTGACTCCAAGGCCGGTGCTTTATCCATTACGCCACCTAGCCACCCCCAAATATACCCTATTCTTTTACAGACCCCTTTTGGTTTCCTTGATGGTCAGAGCCATTGACATTGTAAGAACAAGCCAGAGATGAAGTCAGAATCACATCCAAATGTTCTCATTAAGAAGGTCATGGGGAAGGGTCAGCAGACAAAGCTGGAGAGTGAGTAGTCTTAAGGGAGACCTCAAGAACAAAGCCCTTATCAACCAAGGCATCATGAAGGAAGCAAAGACTATAAAGCAGGACGTCTGGCCTGTCCATTTATGCTTATTGGAGCCAATCACAGATACAAAGCTGGAAGGAAATTATAGATCAGCTAGCCCAACCTTCTTATTTGACAGATGAAGAATGTTTTTGTCCCTTATTTTTGGAAAACACCTTGACACCAGGGAAGTGATGCCATGTCAAGTATCTGATTGAATTTGAGTGAGGGCGATGCTGCATTAAGTCACCAGCCTCATTTTCTCTTCCAGAGTCATCTGGGTGCAGTGGACAGCTATGAATCAGGACAACTGAAGATGACCCTGGATGTGGGTCAGTCAGGGTGAGGTGACTTACTCAAGGTCACACAGCTAGGAAGAGTCAAGTGTCTGAGACTGTATTCGAACTCCCATCCTCCTGGCTCCAAGGCTAGCATTCTCTCCACTATCCCATCGACCTGCTCAACAGATGAAGAAACTGAGGTTGAGGAAGAGGAAGTAACCTGCCCAAGTTCACTCATGTGGTAGATGGCAGAGTTGAGATTTCAATCTAGGTCCCCTGACTTCAAATGCAGCTGTCCAAGAAATAACAAAACCAAACACAACCCCAGTAGAACTTTTTAAATAATTAAGGCCGGGAACAATTCAGTAGAACATGGAGGAAGGAATGGTGGAGTCAATGCCTGAGGTTTAACATTGTACCTTGTCTCTGCTCAATATTAACTAGGTGATTCATGTGGAAGTCGCTTAACCTCAAAGATCTTAGTAAAATGGGAATAATAATAATAATTAATAATAATAATGATTCTCCTGCTTACCTCTTACATGGTCATGGGAGGTAGTGCAATGTAAATGACATACGACATCTGAAAAATTCTTTGGCATCCCTTAAAACACTGTATGAATGATCACTAGCAGAGATTAGCACCTCTCAGCAATACAGGGTCCAATGAGGTAACCTATGTGAAGGCTTTTGCAAGCCATAAAGCTCTTACTCTATAAATGGCTGGTGATGTTGGCAGTGATACTATGCATCTGATGCAGAATTCAAACTCCATCCAATTTGCTCCATCCATCCTGCTTCAAGCCAAGTATCTATTGATGTCTTCATGCTTCTGAGTGAGTGTCTCTGTGGGGCATGGCTGAATGTGAGATTGTAGGAAAAATGCAACAATAGAAGAGACCAGGACTGGAAGTCATCCTGGCTTCTCTTTGCTCCCAGGCTTTGAGGCAAGGTTTCTCCCTGGGCATGAGCTAGGAGAATCTGCATCGAACTTCTCTCCTGCTTTGGGGGGGGGTCTATCCTTAAAGCATTTTCATTTTTGTCTTTCCTTTTATATCCTAAACTATGAAACACCCATTATGTCCATGAATTCCACACACAAAATGAGAATGCAAACGACTTTTGCTGAGTGATTGTTCACAATGTCTAATCAAGCCAACCTAAATGATTCAATATCCTAAAAATGTTATAATTTATTTTTAAAAAAATTCTGTATATTGAGGCAGCAGGATTCAATGGCAAAAAGCCAACCACTGGAAAGACCTTGGTTGAGTACCCTCCTGGATACAGTTTGGTTGGGTGACCTTGGCCAAATCATAGTCTCTAGTGCCATCACTACAACTCTTTAAGACTGTACAGAATTGATTAGAGGGTAATTGATCCACCAATAACATCATAGTGCTAAACCTTAAAATAAAAATGGTGGATGTGCTGGTTCTCATTGGATTAGAAATTTGAGATGAACAAACATTTCAGGTGAATAGAAATTCCATAAATAAAGCAGGAAACTTCTGAGTTTGAGTTATGGAGGTCCATAGGCTGGTGAGCAATTTAGAAAAATTTTTTAATGAGTCTGTCACGATTCATGCTTTGAATAAAAAAGTGAGAACCATTTCTGAGCTGGCTGTAATTCTTCCAGGATGGTAGAAAAAGCAAATATAATTAATAGTCAATTAGAGAAGAGCCATTAATGGTTATAGTTATTGTGACTTTCATCAGTTAATAGTTTTTCACATTTCAAAAACTGGGTAGCTCATAAAAAATGTTTTGAATTCTAAAATGTTTTAATAGAAAAATGTTTTCTTCTCTGGGTGAAAGGGCCAATTTGTTCAGATGTGACTTAAATTAATATATTGGGACCATGGATTTGAAAATAAAGACTTGAATCTAAGATATATGGGATTCTGTGAGCCAGAATGGGCTTGGTCCTGGACAGAGACAAGAAAAATGTGCCTGCACCTAGTAGGCACTTAATAAATATTGCTTGCTTGCTTGATAGCCAAACATCTTTGCATAAAAATGTAAAATCTAAAAGATTTAAATCTCTCTCTCTTTTAGGTATATTCAGAAAATAGGATGCTAAGGGCAATACTTCATTGTGTGACCTTGGGTAAGTCACTTCATTTCAGTTGAGTGTCTGGCACATAAAAAAATACTTAATAAATGCTTGGTGGTTGCTGACTAACTAGATCTCAGTTTCCTTAGTTGTAAAAATTTCATGCAGGAGAAAGATCATTATTTTATACTGAGTTGCATAGCTTTCATGAATCAATCAATTAATAAGCATTTATTAAATGCCTACAATATGGCAGATACTGAGCTAGGTTCTAGAATATAAAGACAAGAAAAAGTCTCTCCTTTCAAGGAGCTTTGGACTGAGTTTATCTGTCCACATGTGTGTTCAAAATAAGGTTTTGTGGTGTGTGAATGTGTGAATGTGTGTATTTGTGTATATGAGTGTGTGTGAGTTTTTGAGTGTGTTTGTATGCAGGGGGAGGCACTGGCAGGGGTGATCACCAAAGTTCTTATGGAAAAGGTCCATGCTTGAAGGGAGTTACAATTGGGGATTCTAGAGGAGAGAGCTTATTTCAGGCTTGGCGAATTGAAGCCAGAGCTTCATGAATGAAAGAAAAGGCAAAATAAGTATTGAGTGAGCTTTATTATTCATTCATCACTATGGTTGCTGTCCATTATTTATGTGGATTCTAAAAATTGCCTTCTCCATAGAAGCCTGTGTACTGGGATACCATGATGAAACTTGCAGCGCCTTTCCTGAGAGAACATGAGTCAGTGGAAAGAATTCATGCTGTGAATGGTGACCTGAGCCCCGGGGCATGGTTTAATAACTTGGCTGGCTTGCCCACTTATTGCCTCATTGAACTTGGGCAACCATTTAATATCTGGGCCTCATTTTCCACATCTGTAAAATGCAGGGCTTAGACTGGATATCCTTTCAGGTCCCTTCAGGCTCTAAATCATGGCAGCAGGCTAGTACAATGAATAGAATGATGGACCTGGAGTCAGGAAGAACTGAATTTGAATCTTCCCTCAGACATATACTAAATGATATGGGCGGTTCACTCACTTTCATTTTCCTCATCTGTAAAATGGGGTTAGCAATAGTGCCTACCGTATAATATTCACATCATACACTAGCTATTATCATTACTTTTATTATGATTTTTGATTTGATCACTGCAGTCTAATGAGGGATTAAAGGCACATCCTCAAATGTGTTTAATCTAAGTAGAATGTGAAAATTCACACAGAAGAGATGGTACCAAAGGATCATAGATTTAGGTTGAAGGGGCCAGATGATTTGGGCTGGTCATCTCATTTAGTAGGTGAGATGGAGACAGATGAAGTGGCTTGTCTAAGATCCAAAATATTTTAAGAGATGAAGAGATCCTGTTTAGCTGAGGAGATTAGGGAAGGCTTCTTGGAAGATGCTGCATCCCACTTGGATCTAGAAAGAAGGTGGGAGGGATTTCAACCCAATGAGGTGAGTAAGGGCTCTATTTCAGACTTGGCACGCACTAAGCAAGAAGCTAGAGAACCAAGATGGAAGCTTGAGGATGAGAAGCGATGATGTACATAAAAGGGATTGCTGCCTTTACATGGGAAGTTGGAGCAAGACTACGGAAGGCCTTAAATGCCAGTTAAACTTTATTCACTAAAGATTTTTGAGCAGAGGAGCAACATGATCAGAGTATCCTGTTAGGATGTGTCCCCTAGCAGCTTGTGAAGAATGGGCTAGAAAGGAAAGAGGCAGGAAGCTCAGTTAGGAGGGAATTGCAAAAATGCAGGGCCAAGGGGACAAACATCTGAACTAGGCTTGTTGCAACATGAGTGGAAAGAAGGGGACAGATGCAAGAGTAATGGTGGAAGTGAAGTGACCCAGACTTGGCCCAGACTTGGGTTTCAGGCTTAGTTGTACCAACCTAGTGCTATCAGCTGTAGTTGGGAAATTAGGGGAAGGGGCAGGCTTTGAGAGATGAAGAGTGAGATCTTGGTAGAGCTATCTAAAATAATGACAACAATAAAGATGATGATAATAATGAAAATTTTATCTTGCTTATTATATGTCAGATACTGCTAAATGCTTTACCAATATCTCATTTGATTCTCCTAACAACTGTGGGAGGTAAGTATTATTATTCTTATTTTGCAGTTGAGGGAACTGAGGCAAGTAGAGGTAAAGTGACTTACTCAGGGTTACTCAGCCAGTGTCTGAGGTTAGTTCTGAACCCAGATCTTGCCTCTAGGCCCACCACTCTATTCATCAAACTGCCCAGTTGTAAATGTAGGACTGGAAATCTGGGCTTGTGGTGGAGAAAAGTTGAGACAGGGAAGAGGGTGGAAGCAGGATCTGGGTCTTCATTAGTATAGGGAACTCTCAGAGAAGGACACTTTTAGTTTTGACAACTTAAAAATCCTGACTGTCTCTGGCGGTATCTCTTTTATCCAAGGCTGAAATTGCATCCTCTTTCAAAAGACTGCACACCCACTCTGAAGCTGCTAACCTCTGCAACAAACCAGCTCTTTCATAACCCACCAGATCTCTCAGCTGCTTTTGTAGCATAAAGAATTTCTTGTTGAATTTTTCTTCTTCTTGCTCCTTCACATTTGGCTGCCCCAGAATTTCACATATGATTCCCAACCATTATGGTCTATTACTGTGCCTATAACCCTGAACTCCTGACTGGAACTCTGGAGCTAGGTGCTACGACTGAGTGTGTGGGGTGGGGGAGGATGGAGGGTGTTCTCAAGTAAAGTCATTTCATGGTCTTAACTCTCAAATATAGAAAATTATGCAACACCAACTGAACTTTCTCTAAAAGAAATTCTTCCTTTCCTCCTTTGAAATTTATTTTTACATGTTTTCTGACATTATTTGTCATGCATTCTTTAACATCATTAATTTTTTTTTTACCATATCTTCAACTATGGCTCAGAACTACCCATGTCTATAAGGTCAGAGAGAGAGAAAAATATCAAAGTGACTCTCCTAAATGGCATTGATTAGTATGGGTTTCAGTGGACAGTATGGAAAATTCTAATGCTCAGGCCCCGTCAAATTACGATGGAAATGACATTAGGAATAATCCACCAATAAGCAAAATAATTGACCAAAAATGTATTGCTATTTTTCTAACACAATTTCCAAGACTCTTCATTCAAAGCAATGGATTTAAAATCCAAGGACTTTTGTTCAAAACCTACCTCTGATTCCTATTTCCTCTGTGACTTTGGGCAAGTCACTTTATCAATTTCCTTAAATGAGAGTTTTCAACTAGATGACCATTATGATCCCTCTCACCTAAGTCTCTGATCCTATTGGAGACACATTAGCCATGTTCTCCCACATAAATCACTTTACTAATTTGAGACTCTTTAAAATGCAAGGATTGAACTGAATGACCTCTAATGTCTCTTCCAGCTGGAGAGCTCTGATTCTAAAACCATTCCCCAAAGGATTGTATACTTTGTGCTTCATCTAACAGTTATTATAGAAATACACACGGATTCCATTTTTTATTGGAATCTGGAGAGATTGGGCTACAGGTTAGTACTGTGTTTTTCTTGTTCCTGGGAATTCTCAAATGAGAAAACTGTTGTCAATATAACTCTACCTTTTTTGAATCTTTATGGTCTCAGGGAGGTGCATCATGCACTATGCACTTAAATGGTTGACCCAGATTCACAAAGTTCATATGTGTCAGGGGTGGAATTATGATGGAATCTCTATTCAGTTTTCCCTATTGGGTCTTCACTGGAACATAAGAGAGGACTATCCACATCTACCTCTCTCTCTCTCTCTCTCTCATATCCATCTATCTATAATGAAGAGTAATAGTCCTCTTTCATGCTATGGACTTTTTTTTAGGTGTTTTGCAAGGCAAATGGGGGTAAGTGGCTCGAGCATCCAAGGCCACACAGCTAAGCAATTATTAAGTGTCTGAGACCGGATTTGAACCCAGGCACTCCTGACTCCAGGGCCAGTGCTCTATTCACTGTGCCACCCAGCTGCCCCAATGCTATGGGCTTTTGATGTTATTCATTTTTGTCTCTTATAACCAACTCACCTGAGAATTGTACAGCTCATAAACTACATAGGAAAGGAATCTCCTGACCATTGGTCAGCAAATTTCTGCTTAATGACCTCTAGCAATAACAAAAACACTTCCTCCCTAGGCAATCCATTGAGGCAAACTCAAATTCTCAGGAAGTCTATTTCTGAGAGGAAACCTAAATCTACTTTCTTGACAATATTCATGCAATGCTTCTGTTTCTGGTGCCCTGGATCTAAATATAAAAAGTTTTATTTCTCTTTGAGAAAACCTTTCAAAGTCTCTCTATGTCTTCTTTACCAGTTGAAAGTTCCATGACTCATTCTCACTTTGAATGTCTTTGATCTCCCCCTTATTCTTTTTATTTTCCTCTGGACGAAGGCTAGCTCATCAATATCCCCTCTAAAGTTTGATTCCAGACATCAACATACTCCAGAGGTGGTCTGGCTGAGACTGAGGAGAGCAGAGAAATAAAAAGATCTTATATGATAGGTTTGTATTTGTATAAACAGAGATGATGGGATTTTTGGAGCTGGAATGACACCCAGCAGATCAAAAGATTGAAGGCTGGACTTCAGATGAGATCTCTTCCACCCCTCCCTTACTTTACAGATAATGTTTAGCCCAGATTGTAGAAGCCACTTCTTTTGAGATTATTCCCCATTGCTGTAGTCTATTTGCATGTTGTTTGACCTCTTAACAAGTGAGCTGCTTGAGGCAGGGACTATCTTGGTCTAGAATCATGAAGCCCTGATCTCAAAACTTGTGTTCAACAATTGCTAGCTGGCCAAGTCATTTGACATTTCCCAGTTTCAGTTCTTCTGTCTGTGAAAGGGAGACAATAATAATAGCCCCTACAAGAAAGACTTTTGTCGAGTAGCGGATGAAATAACACATAAGACATTTTGCAAACCTTAAACATCACGTAAATTCTCTCTGTGATTGCTTTTGAATGATGATGATGATGATGATGATGATGATGTGTAATGATGTGTAAAGTTTGGCATACTTTCTGGCACATGGATAGAGGTTCAGGGATATATAGGTGATGGGGAACTCCAGGACTGAGTAACTCCTTTTTCCAATGTAGCTTAGTAGTTCTGCAATTTATAGTCTTTAGGAGCTGCCGAGAGCACTGAGAGGTTAAGAGACTTGCCCCAAATCATGCAGTTGTTATATATCATAGTAGGAATTTGAAGCCAGGTCTTCCTGACTTCAAGATCAGCTCTCCTTCCATTCTGCCATCTTGGATAGTATCTAGTACAAACCAAATCCTTAAAAAGTTTGTTGAATGCCTGGCGCGATGATCAACCTTGATGGACTCGCTCATGCCATCAGTGCAACTATCAGGGACAACTTGGGGCTGTCTGCCATGGAGAAGCCCATCTGCATCCAGAGAAAGAACCGGGGAGTTTGAGCAAAGACCCGGGACTATTCCCTTTAATTTAGGAAAAACAAACCCTGCTATCTTATTGTCTGATCTTGATACCTCTCATACTTTATGTCTCTTCCTTAAGGCTAGGATTTCTCTCTCATCACATTCAATTTGGATCAATGTACAACATGGAAACGAAGTAAAGACTGACAAATTGCCTTCTGTGGGGGTGGGGGGAGGGAAGTAAGATTAGGGGAAATATCATAAAACTCAAAATAAATAAATAAACAAACAACTAACTAAATAAATGAAGAAATGAATGAACAAATCAATCAATAAATGAAATCTTTAAAAAAGTTTGTTGTATGACTAGTAACATAGTAGGATTTATATTGACTGTGTAGTCCTCCACAACTCCTGGGTCCTTATAGCTTAACCTTCATTCTGGGGTTGAATTTTTGGATTTAGGGACAGCACAATAAATTCACTTCAATTAAATTTAATCTTAAGAGACAATGAGGTCCATTTTTCCATAACTGATCTAAGCATTAAGAGGACAAAGGTTCTAGGACTTTCTCTGATACTTCTCAGAGTTACAACCAGTTGCCTAGGTAAAAGTTTGAGAAAGAGTGCCACTTTGTATCAATGGGGAACAGAAAATGATTGTTCAGAAGTTTGACAGAGGTCTTGATCTTCCAGGAAAGGTCCAATGAGCCTAATGAACCACTTAAGTGTCTAGCTAACATTTTTCTGTGTTTGTTCACGAGCACCTGTGAAAATCCTTTCCGTCTGCTGATCATTTGCAATTTTGGTGGTAGTGAAAGTAAAGACCATCCCTCCTTGACAGCCATATCATGCATTCATTGCCTCTCCGTGTGGGTGTTGGAGCTCATTACCCACTTTTAGCGAAGCCATTGATATGAGTCACTCTGAAGCTTTGCTTAGAGATTTCCTTGGAAAATTCCAGGTGGAGTATAAGCCGAGAGTACCTAAATCCTCTCCCTTCCCATGAAGAGCAGTTCATATGAGTACATAATCCGGGATAACTCCAGGGCTTTGATTGACATGCACGTATTTTGTAGAAGCATATGTCTACATGTTGTTTGTTTTTCTTGAAAAAAATGAGAATACCTAGAGGGAAAGGATGATTTCATTTTCCTCTTTTCATCTTCAGGGTCTGGCATAATGTTAGACTTTAATAGGTATTTAAAAATCCTTCTTGATTGATTTGGAATTTGAATACCTTAAATAAAATCATTTTAATATGTGACTTTTTAAAATTCTGTTTAATTCGTTAGATTTATTCTCCATTTGTCTTCTAATCATTTTAAAATTCTTAAAACAATCTATATGTGAAACAAATAACACATTATTTTGTGAGCATCATAAAAGTAGAGGATAAGATATTTGAGATGCCTATCTGAAGGGCAATGTTCAAAGATTGTAATGAGAAAACCAACATTCTTGAGGCTGCTAGGAGTACTAGGTTCTTGATAGCATTGTTCCTGTTTCCTTAATTTGCATGATGCTTTCTCTTAGCATTGGTGGGAAAAAGATATTCAAATGTATCAAAAATAAACTATGGAATGACATGAAAGAGCATTGGATTTGGAATCAGGAGACCTATTACTTATGGTGTGTGATCATGGATAAGTGATGGAAAATCTCTGCCCTCCATTTCCCCTCTGCAAAATGAGTGGTTTGGCAAGCTTCTTCAGTGTTCTTTTCCAGTTCTAGATTTCTATGAGTCCAAGGGCTTTCCCAAACAAGCTCCAACATTGACTGATTATTTAGGCTTTTTGCAAGGCAATGGGATTAAGTGGCTTGCCCAAGGCCACACAGCTAGGTAATTATTAAGTGTCTGAGGCCAGATTTGAACTCAGGTACTCCTGACTCCAAGGCCAGTGCTCTATCCACTGCACCACCTACCTACCCTGACTGACTGAGTTTGATCACATTAGGAGTTTTGGAAAGGTCAGTGGATTCAGAAAAATGGCAAAGTGTTATGGTAGCTGACTTCTTTGTTACATAGAAGAGGGATAAGCCCAAACATTATCTATTACTTATCTTCACACATGGTTCTTATGATAGATTGTAAGGTCCTTGAGGGCAAGTCAAATCAAAGTTATAAGAAAGTAATTGAGCTCTTACTATGTATTAGGACAGATCAAGAAATGCAAAAACATGTACCTGCTATCAAAGAGCTCACAATCTGACGGAGGGGAAAACATACAAACAACTATGTACAAATGAGATAAATACAAACAAAACTGGATGTGATTTCAGAGGAAAAGCATTAAAGGGATCAAGAAAGGCCTCTTTTAGAAGATGGCATTTTAGCTGAGACTTGAAGGAAACCATATGTAGGGTTTTAAAAGCTAGAATAATTTATATTTGAATCTAGAGGTCATAGATGGCCACTGCAGTTTTTTGGATGGGTTATAGAATGTACATAATCAAACCTATCTATATTTTAGGAATATTTGATAGCTGAAGAGAGAATGAATTGGAATGGGGAGAAATGAGAGACTGAGAGACCAGTGAGAAGACTATAAAAATGATCTAGAACCAAGATGATGAGGGCTTGCATCTTGGTGGTGGCAGTGTTAAAGAAGAGAAATTATATTTGACAAGTGATACAAAGGGTAGAAATGAGAGGATTTGGCAAACGGATTAGGGTCTGAGAGAGTGGGGAGTTCATAATATCTAGGTTATGAGCTTGGATAAATGGGAGGATGATGATGCCTTCAATAGTAATAGGAAAATAAGGAAGATGGGAGGGTTGGGGAGAAAATAACTTAAGAAAGGATAAAGCTTTGTTGGAATAGCAATGGAGAGCTATTAGTAACTTTGGCAATAATAGTTTTGGTTGGTTGATTGATGACAAACCAGACTAGCAAGTTAAGAAAACAAGAGGTCAGGAGGTGGAAACCTGCATTCTATTTAACTTCTGTGAAGATTTTTAACCATGAAAGGCTGGTTAGCAGGGGTGGGCATAAGCCTTTCACACAATTACCAAAATTATGATCTTTTCTTTCTCCCTCTTCCCCAACTCAATAATCTCCCAAGATTTCCTATTATCTGTTGGAACAAATGGAAAGAAATCCTCTCTGGCATTTGGGATTCTTCACGATGACCCTTTCCTACTTCTGTAGACAACTTATACCCAACTTCTTTCCATACTATTTTTGTTTCAGACTTATGAGCCTCCTTGCTATTTTTTCACACACAAAGATCCATCTGTCATCTCATCTCCCTTCCACTGGCTCATGCCTGGAATCCTTTCTCTTCTCACTGAAGTTTTCTTGACTAAACTCAAATGCCTCCTACTCATCCTCTGACTACTAGTTCCTCCCTGTCCAAGATTAGCCTGCATTCGATTTGATTATATCTTATATATCTTTTTGTAAGAATTATTTTCTCCATTGGTTTGTAAGCTTCTTGAAGTCAGGGACTGTGCATTTCATGTTCATATTTCCAGGGCTTGGTATAGGCTGGCTCAAGCTCACTCTCATGGTGTCTCTCTCTCTCTTTATCTCTCTTGACCATACATGTATATAAACATACATAGTACATAGTAGTTTAATAAATGATTGTGGATTGCCAGTGAGCCTGACCAATCTGAGGTTGCATGGAGAATGAGTCCTTGCTTGTTATAAGGCAAATAATGGCATTGGCTACAATAATATGACATCTGTAAATAGAATCTTGTCTTCTATGAAATGAAATCTCAAGCAATTGTATTTAATAAAGAGATTATTGGAGTCCAACCTAGTTATTTGTTGAAGTTGCTTGAAGATCTGCCAGCAAACTGCCCATAGTTAGAATTCCTGGCTAAGCCTTTGAAATTCTCACGTCCCTATTTAGAGTTTATGTTTTAGATCCTAAACCATTTACCTTAGGCAGCTCTTCAATTTGATTGGCATCCAGATAAAGCTCCTCTAGGGTCCGTTCAAAGTTAAAAACTTCCTTTGGCACCTGCTGAAGGCCGCAGTGGGAGTAATCCAACACTGCGACAATTTCTTCTTCGCCTCGGAAACATCGGCATGGCACCAGGCGGCCGATGATCTTCCGTTTGGTTGTCATCTCCAGGCACTGCACTAGAGAAAGAGAAAAATGGTTGTTTCACTCTCTGTCCTTTGGGAAAAAGACCTAATTTTACTAGTTAAAATAAGGAATAATAATTTTTTCATCTTGGAAAAGAAATTGAATGTATTCTTCCCTTGGTATAAAATGCATTTGTACATATTCAAGTGGATTCCCACCCTAATCCCAAACTCTCAAAAATGTGGGCTCACCCCACCTCAATAATATGGAGGAGGATGCCTCCTTACCAAGCCAAACAAGAAATTTCCCTTCTAATTCTTTTGCCTCTCTAGTTGAGGGAACAGAGAAATTTTTCCAACTGGGCAAAAACTTCCCCACTTTCTCTGGTTTATGCCATCCTGAATTCTGACTCCATGAATCAGAGAACTCACTTGGTACTTTTTGTATCAGGTATTCTCTTCATGAATCCTACACATTCTCGATTAGGTGGAAGGTAATTCTCTACTGATTTGTAGTAGTGATATGTTTTCAACAACCCAATTTTATCTCTGGTACCAGAGTTAGCATCACGAACTAACTTGATGGATTATTTTTCTTTACTGGCAAAATGTATTTTTCTACAACAATTTGTAATGTCTATCTATGTGTCTGTCTGTCCATATAACTATCATCTGTTTCTATTTTGTATTGTACAAACATGACACTCATGGGTAATTGACTATAACATGTATAAAATATATTTTATGTAGAATATAATGTCATACTTAATAACATTTTTAACTTTAGCAGTAGACAAAAGTATCTGGGAAAATATCCTGGGTCATAGTCATGGCTCTGTACTAGCTATGATCTTGAGAAATTCTCCTTATCTATAAAATCAAGAAGCTATATTTTATTGGTTTCTTTTTGCAAGGCAATGGGGTTAAGTGGCTTGCCCAAGGCCACACAGCTTGGTAATTATTAAGTGTCTGAGGCTGGAGTTGAATGCAGGTACTCCTGACTCCAGGGCCACTGCTTTATCCACTGCACCACCTAGCCACCCCAAGAAGCTATATTTTAAAAATGAAATTTGTAGAATCTTCCAATTTTGAATCTCTGATTCTCATAAAGCTATGGTACCTCTCTCTCTCTTCTAGATCAGGGCTTTTTAGCCTCATTTTATTCATGACTCCTTTGGCAGTCTGGTGAAATGCATGGGTCCTTTCTCAGAATAAAGGTTAGGTTTTTTTAATTTTTAAAATTTATTTAAGGCAATGGGGTTGACAGTGACTCACTCAAGGTCATACAGCTAAGCAATTATTAAATGTCTGAGGCCACATTTGAACTCAGGTCCTCCTGACTCTAGGGTCAGTGCTCTATCCACTGCACCACCTAGCTACCTGTAAAGGTTTGTTTTCTATCTTTGTAATAGAAGGAAATGGTATATTCCACCCCCACGTTAATAATAATAAAGTTTAGTCCTTTTACCCCCACCCCAAGACAATTGAATACTCCATCCAATTTCAGTTAAACAAGTATTTGATAAGCAGCAGTGAGAAAGTCCACTGTGAACCCCAAATTTGACTTTGCTCTGGATAGCTGGAAATTAGAGAAGGTGCTAATATTATCTATTTGTATATGATGTTCTTTGATATTTTCTCCTACTAGAGAGAAGCACAATTAGAGTGCTGACCCTGGAGGCCAGAAGCCCTGGATTAAGGTGAGCCTCTGACTCAGTTATATGACCTTAGATAAATCACTTCTCTAACATCCCAATTTCCTAACCATGGACAGCTCTGTAAGAATTGCAAATTCCAAGTAGGTTTTAAAATGCATTAGTAAAGAGGGTTTCTTTACTTGGAATTCAATATTTTAATGAAATCACAGGATCAGATGAAATAAGCAAAGAAAAACCCACAAAAAGTCTATACAAAAGCCTTATAAATCAAAGAAGACAGATATCAGTTGTGTGTGTGTGTGTGTGTGTGTGTGTGTGTGTGTGTGTGTGTGTGTGTTTTGTTTCTCATGGCTTTAATAGATCATAGAGGCAGTGAGTTGGAGTAGATGAGTTGATCTTAAATCCAGGAAGACTCAGGTTCAAATCTAACTTCTAATTTGTATTGACTTTGTGATACTGGGAAAGTCACTTCACTTTCTAGTGTAGAGAGAATTTTCTATCATGGGAGGTTTCAAAAAATGGCATCGATCTGTGTTAGTAGTCCTCATCTTGGAGTTCCTTCTCCCTATCATATCACAGGATCATAGTTATAGGGTTGAGTGGGACCTCAGAATTCTTTCTCATTTTACAAAGAAAGGTGAGATTCAGTGAAGTGGAGTCTTGCCCAAGGCATCAGCCCCTGAGATGGGATTCTGAACACCGGTCCTTGGACTTTCCTTCCTTGTGGAAAACTCTCCACCAAAGTGGAGCCTAATGAATCTTTTACATAGAGACTTAGTGAGCTGCTGGGTCACTGAGAGTTTAGGAGACTTGCTATATAGCCTTTGGCATTAAAGGTTAGAGGCAGAATTTGAACCCAGGTTCTTTGGATTCCAAAGTACATCTATGACATCCACTTTGTTGCCTTTCCCATCCATTTTACAGTTTGATAGCTTTAGGTACAGAGACTGTCCCTGACCTGCTTAAGGTTACACAACTATTTAGTGGCAGCCCTGGCAGGCTAGGTGTTCTAGGTCTCCTTTTACCCAATATTTGAATTTTCCAGTAGGTGATGGTGCATGGCCTTATGATCACACAAAGACTCTGAAAGAAATGACTTGATATTAACATTCTATTACATGTTAGTCTTCAAGCGTGGAGGTTTATGTATAGCACAGGGTGTGGGTAGAATGCCAGAATAAACTGGTGGGAAGTTGTCATCATTTCTCTTCAAGAGTAGAGAAGATTCAATGCCAAGAAAAGCCTTCAAGGCTTGGGTGGAGGCAGAAGAACAAGGAGGTGGGCACAACAGGGCTTCTATGCTGGTACACATAAGGCCTGAAGGCACCTCTGCAGCATGCCATAGTAAAGATCCAGCCTTTTCTACTACATGGTTTGATATCAAGAATTCTCAAAAGGAATTGACACAGACCCCAAGAATATGAGCATTAAAAGGGTCATCTATCTACCCTATATATTACTCTTTTTTAAAAATAAACCCTTTATGAATTATTACAAATGATTCATATCCAAAGAAAGAATCAATCTGAATGCATATTGAGATGTGTGTGTGTGTGTGTGTGTGTATGGTTTTTTTTTTTGTTTTTTCTTTTAAATCATACTATTAAGGAAATATGCTTCACATGTTGTATATATATGTAGAAGCTACATTAAATTTTTTTATAGTCAGGGAGAAGGGAGAGGTGGGAGGGAGAGAGAAAGTATGGAACTCAATATTAAAAAACACAATGTTAAAATTGTCTTTAGATGTAATTGGTAAAAATGAAATCATTTAAAAATATATAAAAAGTGATTCCTAATTGGTAGAGTAGATGTTATTATTCCCTAATTAATGGAAGAGTTAATTGCGGATTAGATAGGTTACTTTGTTTATGGCCATATAGGTAGGGAGTAGCTATCCAGCTTGGAATCTTTCTGATTCCAAATTTAGAACAGTTTTCATTATAGAAGGCCAAGTCTCCAATATACCCAGAAAGGGCGCCTAGGCTTTTCTGGAAGATCTGCAGTGAAGGAAAGGCCATTAGCCTCTGAAGGAGCACATCTCATTTTGTTAGGAAGTTTTCCTTGACTGCATTTGCTCTCTTTGTATCACTGGCGCTTAGAGCAGTGCCCTACCCCTGAGCCAACTTTTAGTATCCTTTAGCATCTCCTAGTACACTTAGCCTTTCAATATCTTGACTTTCCTCATAGCAGTTTTGATATTGGTATAGGAAATTAAGTGGGGATGCTTTGAAAGTTTGCAGAAGCAGCAGATAACACACAAAGCCCGGCAGATGACACAAATGAACAACCCAGAAATGCATAAAATATATGTATGGTATTATATAATGTCAACATATTTTATCTTTTAATGCCATAATAATTCAGACATCTTCTCTGGTATGCAGGGAGAGCTAAAAATTTTCCATGAATTTCCCAGATCTTGGGGTTGCCCTCAGAAGGGATGTATGTTGTTGATGACGATGATGATGTTTGTCCTTAATTCTCAGAGAAGACCATGGCATCTGGGAGGGGAGGCCATGGCAAGAACATGAATTAGATTTGAGTGAGGGGGGCTGCGCTACGTCACCAGCCTCATTTTCTCCTTCACAGCCACCTGGGTCCAGTGGATATGGCTCAGGATGACTGGAGATGCCCTGGATGGGAGGCAATCAGGGATGAATGACTTTCCCAAGATCACACAGATGGTAAGTGGCAAGTGTCTGAGATTGGATTCAAACTCCCATCTTCCTAACTCCAAGGCCGATACTCTATCCACTGCACCACCTCGCTGCCCAACTGTATTTAAAAGATCATTATTGAATGACTGGCTATTCTCCAGGCTCCGTATCGCCACTGCCTGGCTTTCCATACTTCTTTCATTACAGTTCCTCTTCCTATGAGAAGCCCTTCCTTAGCATCTCAGACCCTCACTCAAATCCCATTTTCTCTTCTTTTATATCAAATGATAATACATTTAAGTTCTCTCTCAATGACAGAAAAAAAAGTAAAAAAATGAAAAGCGGATTGCTCTTAATAGACTGAAAACATCAAGTAGAGATGAATAATCATTTTGCATTGAGTGAAGAGACAGAAGGATTATGGGACATTTCCTAAGCAGTTCCTACCTCAATAGTTGGAGTGGACTCAGAGTCATTTCCATGTTGACTTGGAGTCAGCAGGAAAAAGGTAAATTTTGTTCTATTTACCCTACCTAGGAACATGGGATGAAGAGGAAATATAGTGTGACCCAGGGCCAGCTTTAGAGTTAAGGTGACCTGAGCTCAAATCTAGCTTTCACTTTACACTGCTTGGGAGTCCCTGGCTGTAAAGAAAGATCATGTAGCTTTAGATTGAATTAGAAACCCCCTTTTTAATATTACCTATGCTTTACTGTATTTTATCTATTTTGTTGAATATTTTCCAATTATATTTTAATCTGGTTCAGTCATATTCAAAAGTGTGGACTGTGGATTATGCAAAACCCTGCGTCAGGAATCGCCCCCCACCCCAAGCAGTGCTAAGAGGTCAAAAGCCTTGCCCATGGTCATACAACCAAAGTGTTTCCGAAGGATGTGAGAGGCAAGTTTTCTATCCACTATTCCATCCTGACTCTTGGGCTGTTATATTGTTGAAATATTGTCATTAAAATGCTTAGTAAAGAAAACAACTTCATGTAGATGTTATTTAGGTCTAATATCTAATTCACCTACTCCTGCTACCAGTTTGTAAATGTTCACTCCCTTAAATAGCAGAATATTGCAATAGAAACAATCAAAAACCTACTTGCTATCTATATGACCTTGGACAAGTCAATTGACTTCTCAGTATCCTTATCAGTGAAATGAGGGAGTGGTGGGATCAAAGTGATTGTATTTCTGTTACTTCACATAAAGTATCTCAGCCAATCCTTACAACAACTTTTTTGCTGTCAAATATAGTATTCTTTGTTGATCCATCATCTTAAGATCTCCATATTCCTTCCAAGATTTGACAGAGCTTCAACTCCACGGGCTTCAAGGCACGGTAGATGAGCCATCTTTTTAAGCTGGCATTATTTGCAACATGGAGCAAGCTGCTTTGATGGAATTTCAAACTGTTTTATGCTGATATTTCTGTCATAATGCTGGATAATTCCTGCTTTTTTCTATCTTTATTGATATTTTAATCAATGTGAACCTTGTTTGTATTTGGACCCTTGGGCTATTTAGAACAAATGGTGCAACTGTGTAAATCAAATTCAATAAATAGGATCCCCAAAAATAACTCTTCCCAAATGGCTTCCTTCCTCTCTCCTTTCTTTTTCTTCACCATGGCTGCTTTAGGTGTAAGAGAAGGGCAGCTGTCTTAGAGGCTCACAATGTACCTAATATACAATGTACCTTCTTTTCCTATGCCCATAGAGTAGAGGAAGAGAAAATCCACTTGAATGAAAAAAATGAGCCCTAGGAATTCTACAGAACGTTGCCAGTTAGAGATAGGAGGATTTCCTCCAAAATCAGCCATGTTTGGCATTCTTAGATGAAAAGCTATCCACAGACAAAACTTAGTCTTTTTGGGAATGAGCAACTTCCCCAAACTTTACATTAGAAGAACTGAGAAATTCAATTCCACTGAATAATTGGGGATATGCAGCACAGTTGACTGAGCTTATAAACAATCAGGTAGCTATAGCTCAGAGCTTGGAATCAGGAAGAACTCATTCCAAATCCTGCCATAACTCATAACTTAACTAATTGCCCTAACAAATTAGTTTTAACTAGCTGTGTCACTGGGCAAGTCCTTAGATCCTAGCTATGACTGAAGAGCATTGGCACTGAAATCAAGACAACTCATCCTCATGAGTTCAAATCTGGCCTCGGGCACTATTAGCTGTGTTCCTGAGCAAGTTACTGAACCCTATTTGCTTCGGTTTCCTCATCTGCAAAATAAACTGGAGTAGGCAAAACAAAACCCTGCAGGATCTTTGCCTTTGAACTCTCCTGAAGAGTTGGATATGACTGGAAAGAGGCTAAAGATGAAACAAAAACTGTGACTGGATGAGTCCTTGACATTCTTTTCTTTCTAGGTTTTCATGATGCTTCTCTCTCTTCTGGTTCTCCTCCTATCTATCTAATCATTGTGGCATTCTCATCACTAATTGGGGGGGCCCTATAGGATTTAGTCCTTTCTCCCCTCTCTTCCTCCTATACTCCTGCATTTGGTGATCTCCTCAGCTCTCCCATATTCAGTTATCAACTCTATACTGATGATTCTCAAGTCTACTCATCGAGTCCTAACTTTCCTGCTAACTGCCAACCTTATACCTCCAACTGCCTATTGGATATATTATATTGATCTTCTACAGATATCTCCAACTTGGTTTTTTCAAAACAACTCCTTTATCTTTCCCAAACTCTACCCTCTTTCTAACTTTCCATTATTGTTGGGGCCTTCTTCTCCATTATCTAAGCTCAAATTCAAAATGTTATACTTGACTCCTCCTTCTCTCTCTCTCTCTCTCTCTCTCTCTCCCCCATCTGTCTCTATCTCTCTGTCTCTCTCTCTTTCCCTCTCTCTCTCCTTCTATGGCCAAGGCCTGTTGATTTTCCTTTTTTAACATGTCTTTAATATCCTCTCCCGCTTCTCTCATCTGACATGGCCCCCACCTTGGTGCAGGTCTCAAGGATTCATGCTTAAACAAAGCTACTGTGGGTCTCCCCTCTCTAGTGCATCCCCATGCTGCTGCCAAAGTGATTTTCCTCAGCTCTGGTCCAACCTCGCTGCCACACATACTCAGTCTATAGCCAGTATCACAGAGGGTTTTCAGTTTTTGGAAAGCATTTTGTAAAGGTGATCTCATTTTAGCATCCTGAGCACCCTGGGAAATAAGTGTTATTATTAATTACATTTTTACAGTTAATTTACCATGAATTTTTATTAATTTTTAATTTTACAAAAGTGGAAACAGAGCTAGGCACAGGTTAAATGACTTGTCCATGGTCATATAATTAGTAGGCATCTGAGGCTGGACTTGAGCTCAGGCCTTCCTAACTCCAACTCCGGCACACTCTCAGACCCTGTGTGACCTCCAGGGGCTTCCTTTCCTCTCTAGGATCAAGTAACCAAATCTCCTGCTTGGTTTCTAAAGCCCTCTGTAATCCAGTCTATGAATTCACACCTTTCTAGTCTTCTTCTACCTTACTTCCCTTCTCCCCCAACCCCCTTCGCCAATATTCTATAATCCAGTGACCCTGGTCCTGTGACTCCAGAGCACAGTAATTTTTCGGTGCTCCTTTTTTCAATCTCCTTTTCAATAAAATGAATGGCTGATGGTTAGTTGACTAACAGTGACCCAAGAGTGTTAAAGGATCCTTATCTACCTGGACAAAGGTCTAGAGTGAGTTGATAGCATTAAAAAATTCCAGGATCACAGATGAGGAAGAAGACTGAGTGGCCATATAGTTCAGTGCCTCTCTTAAAAAAAAATCCTATCCTCAGTGTCCCCAGGTCATCTAGACTTTGTCCCAAGATCTCTATTGTGAGTGAACTTGATGTCTGATGAGATTATCCTACTTTTCCATAGCTTTAAGCAGAAGATTCTCCTTACACAAAGGCGGAATTGGATTATTTTCACTTTCTATCCATTTCTTTTAATTTTGCCTTCTGAGAACAAGGAGGAAAAATCTCAACATCTTTGCCAATGTCCTAAAGATATAGAGAGGAGACTGGCAAAAATCAGTCAGTGTTGACAGCAGCCACACTAGGTGATGGAGTCAGATTCAAAAATCCTTGACAGGAGGTGGGAGGGATTGAGGAGTGAGGAGAGCCAAGAGAGGCAATCATCAGCAACTCTCACTGTGCTTGTGATCCAACCGAAGGTTCTGAGCAGCTCAGAGGGACCCCTTGCTGGCCCTGAATGGGGAGACACTGGGCCTGAAAGACCCCCACTGGGTCCGAACAATTAAGAAGTCCATGGACCTAACCTAATGCTGATTTCATTTGGAGTCAAAGGCTCGGCCTTAATTTCTGATCATAAAATGAGCCATGTTAGAAATCAAAGGGATTATTTACAATAAAATACTAATGAATTTTCTAGTATGGAAAAACCAGGGGCTTATTTGAATTAAGACTCGGTGGCTTCTCCTGAGGAATTTTCAATTTTTGGACAAGTTACGCATTTTCTCTCTCCCTTAAAAATTCCCCTTTCCCCCATTCCAGCAGAGAAAAGATGCTTACTTATATTTTTTATCATCCTTTGGTCATATTTAGAATTGAGTCCAAATGAGCAACTTGCTTCAGTTCAATAGTCATTAATAAGTGGGTACTAGGCATAGGGTATTGTCCTAAATAATGGGGGTGCAAGCTCCAAGTCCTGGTCATTAAGGAGCTCACAGTATAATGTGAAAAACAACGCAGAAACAAATAAACATAGAAACACACTCACAATAGACAGAGGTAAGGCACTGCTAAGTGAAGGAGACTGAGAAAGGCCTTGGGCCTCAGGAAGGATTTGAAGCTGGAGCTTCCCTACTCCTAGGAAGAATCAAATATGGATCAAAAACAAAAATCTAATGATGTTAAGACTTTTTAATGGACAGAAGATTTAGACATAGAGTTCTATTGGCTTTTTATTTATAGTCAGAGTGAAGGGGGCTGAGCAAAGTCACCAGCCTCACTTTCTCCTCCAGAGCCATCTAGGTCCAGTGGCCCAATATGAATCAGGATGACTGGAGATAGCCCTGGATGGGAGGCAATCGGGGTGAAGTGACCTGCCCAAGGTCACACAGCTAGTGCGTATCACGTGTCTGAGTCTAGATTTGAACTCTTGTCCTCCTGACACCACCTACTGCCCTATGTCACTTTTAGAATCTATAGGAGAATGGATACATCCTAAATAATGTAAATAGATTGTATAGAGATTTTTGTATGCTATGGTAAAACAGCTTTGTAAGGCCTACATCATGCACCTGAGTTTCCAGGGAACAGTTTTAAAAGAAAAAGAAGTATAAATAAGCAGGGAAAAAGAGTTTTCCTAATATCTATGCTCCTCCCATCAGTAATAATCCCCTTCCAAACCACCACATTTACTGGCATCAGGGGCCAACCCTGCCAATTTGTACTAAGCCCGAGATCAGAACATTTCATTTTCTTGCTGACAGAGCTTGCTAAGGAGAAATGAGTCTTTCTGAGAGGAATACAAGCTCAACATATTCAGCTTTCCTGCATAGACTCACCTCGATCTGTCTCTAGCAATGAGAGGATGAAGAATGTATGGAGGGCAGGCAGAGCAACCTTAACTTCCATCCCCATCCCCCCCGTGCATTTCTGGATGAAGTGGAGAAGAGATGGCTGAGAAAGGAATGGCAACAAGGGAAGAAGACCATGATCAGCTACTGGCTCAGAAACTTTGGGGCCATAACAAATTTGGAGAAGCAAAGGGACAGAGTCTCCTCTTGTCATTCCTTTGGATCAGCAGCTCAGTTGTGATAAAGGCAAGCTTCTATGCGTGCATCCATACATAGTGATAGCCACACTAAAGCCTCAGTTCTCTAAAATGAGAAGAGATGGGCACATTCTGGAGAAGTCAATTTCCTAATCAATCAACACTTGGAATGTAAAAAGGGAGATCGATGGTCTCTATCCTCAAGGAGCTGCCAAGACATTTAAAGGTTAAGTCTCCAAATCCCTATTTCCATTTGCCAAGTGCTGGGAGATTTTGGCTAAGTCAACTCACTTGACTGGGTCTCAGTTTTCTCATCTGCAAAGTCCAAAGAATAGGATCAAAAGTAAGCAGACTTTCCTTCCAATTCTAGAGTTAAACTCCAATGACTTAATCCTCTGAAGTGAGGAGGTGAAGCAGGATCTTGAGATAAGAACCAGGAAATCAAAGGGGAGAGTGAGTGAGTGAGTGAGTGAGTGAGTGAGTGTGTGTGTGTGTGTGTGTGTGTGTGTGTGAGAGAGAGAGAGAGAGAGAGAGAGAGAGAGAGAGAGAGAGAGAGAGAGAGAATTACAATCTACTCAGGGTGTACATGGCAGTGGTGGTGATGGTAGTGAGGAGATACCTGGAGTAGAACACCTGCCTCATATAAAAAAAGAAAATTCAATCATTTGAGAAGGGAGAGAGCTCTAGGGCCTGCCTTCCTTAGGAAAGCACTTCTGTGGGAGGTTGCCTTTGAACCAAATGTCAAAGGGATACAGAATTGAGGAGAGAAGGCATTCCAGGAATGGGGGACAAATGTGCAAATCCATGGAGGCAGGAGGTTACATCTGGAGTCTGGGGAACAGGCAGCAGTCCGGTTGGGCCAGAATATAGAATGGGTAAAGAGGAATATCATGAAATAAAGCTCGGGAGAGAGACTGGCATTAAACTAGGAGGCGCCTTAAAGGTGAAAATGCAGCATTTGCACTGTATACAAGAGGCAATAGGGAGTCAGTGAAGATCTTTCAGGAGGAGAGACCCATAATTTAGGATTTCTCAATTAACCAATTTTATGACCTTTGACAAACATCTCTTGTTCATGTATTTATTTTAGTTCTTTACTGCCTTTCCTACTCTTCCTCAAGGAGAAAGACAACGAAAACGATTTTCCCTGATTAGTTTTGTCATATTTAGGTGCTTTTTTCCCCTCCTGAGGAAAGACTGTCCACTGGGAAACCTTCCTGACTGAGGTAGTAAAGGACATTCTACTTTACTGTTAAGAGTCTGCTTCTTTATGGCAGCCACCTATCTACTGGTTTTTTCTTCATGTCCCCTGCACCCTGGAAGGTATCTGGCACATGGGAGGGGCTCTATGAATGTCATAGGTTAGTTGATTGAGAGAATTAACACTTATTTTGATCACATCAGATTTTTCTTAGTCCAGAAGCAAAGACTTCTGCACAATTGCTTAGATCGTGACCTATAGAATGGTTCTAATGTGATCTTACTCTTTTTTGTTATTTAAGCCTGAAGGAACAGAATAGGGAGATGGAAGGCTGATGCCAATACTTTCAGAATAATCATTTCTGTTTTTTCATTTTTCATTAGAATATCTAAGTAATGCTAATTTCTTGGAACTCCACTTGGAAAATAATTAAGTCTCATAGGAGTTCTGAGCAGAAATAGAAGGAAGAATTCTCTCTCCTTCCTCTCCTCTGGGACTATCCCAAACTAATTTCCAATGAAAGGAAAATGTATAGGAAATGTCAGACCAGATTCAGGGTCTCTGTTTTAACACCTGTAACATGAGAGCATTGGCCTAAGGTGAAGGTGAAAGACTTTGAAATAGTAAGAGCGGTTTGAAGAAAAAAAATCTCAAAAATTTTTGTCTTTCTTTATGTGACTGGATACCCAGAACTAGAAGAACCATGATTTTTTTTGGTTATAAGTTCTCTCACCTTCTAGAAATGATATCAATTAACTTTGTATAGATTTGGTATAACCAGTGCTGATCTATATTCAACCAACCCCTCCTCCCACTAGAAGAATGGAAACTCCTGGAGGGCAGAGGCTGTTTCCATAGCATCTACCACAACTCCTTGCACATGTAGTAACAGCCTCCTGAGAACAGTAACAATTGACTTTTATATAAAACTCTGAGGTTTGCAAAGCAGTTTACAAATCTTAACTCATTTGATCCTTGCAACCACCTTGTGAGGTCAGTGCTCTTCCCATTTTATAGAGAGAGAACTGAGGCTGGATGCTATTAAATTATTTGTCTAGGGTCACACAGCTAAATAAGTATCTGAATTGGGATTTGAACTCATATTTTCCTGACTCCAAGCTCAGTCCTCCCTCCTCCTGTGCTTTTTGTTGGGTGGAATTGATTTTAGATTTATAAGTGATACCAAGAATAAAAATTCAGCTATTTCTACTGAGGAAGGTGAGTTATAGTCATCATTAAGTTTAGTTTATTTTGACTCCCTTCTTTTTCCCTCTTCAACAGACTTTCAAAACTTAGCTCCCTATTCATTGTAGAGTTATCTGAAATATTTGTGATTGCGAAACAGTTATATACCCCAAAATAACTAAACACAAAAGTCAATGAAACTTGCATTCCACTTGAGGACCCTGCTCATGACCAAATTATGTTTGTACCAGAAATATATTCATCTCATTTCAATGGGGCCCATTTCATCTCATCAGTGTACAGTGGAGAGTTGGCCTCAGAGTCAGAAAGACTGGGGTCAGTGACTATGTCCTAGGGTTAGTCTTTGGATTGTTCAGTAGATTGGGCAAGTCTTGGAAGATTACAAGTTGCTAAGAGTGTGCCAACCTGCATCATCAATAGGCAATTTTTCCAATATCAAAGAAATAATAGATCTATTCCTTAAATCTTATCTCCACCTCTCAGAGTCCTGGCACAGTCCACATCCATGAACCAAGGAAGGACTTAGATGAAAGGATTTTCTCCTTGCTACAGAAGGTACAAGCAACGATGATGACTGGTAAGCCAGCCTTGTCATTTCACCTGCTCTGGAATCCAAGGAAGCCTGGACTTTTCCACTGTAGCTCTCTTAAAATGTCTGGCTTCTCCCCCAGCCCTGTTGTAGCTGCTTTTTTTTAATATTGTTTCTTACAATGAGAGCATGAACTCTGACAACAGGGTCTGAAATTTTCTATTTGCATCCTCTACCATTGAACTTAAGGCTGTGTATCTTGTAAGCATTTAATGGATGCTTTTATTTCTGACTGATTGTGGACTTTTTCATCCATTCATTTCTGTGTGACCTAATTTATACATTTTACAGAAAATATTATAGTTGTCATTTTTCTTATTTTGCACTCAAGGAAGGTGAAGTTCAGAGAGATTAAGTCATTTGCCTTGAGTGCAAAAAAAGGTCGCTCAGTTTTTCAACATTAATTCTGCAGAAATGGAATCTTTGACATTTTCTTGGGGATGGGGGGAGGAGATCGAAGGAGAGAGAAAAAGTTTGTCTGACATAACGGGGAGGATTTTTATTCAGTTTATTAACATTAGACATCAGCAGGTAAAAAACTTAGTGCAAAGAAGAGGTGAGGACTAGGATTAACCTACAGAAGAATGGCAAGCATCGACAATGTGAGTGAAGGCTGCTGTTGTGAACATTCTCCCCACTTCTTTAGGAAAGGCCCCCTCATGCAGTCTTTGAAGAGAAATGGGCTGGCTCATGAAATGTGAGGAGAGTCATGTCCCCAGAGAAGTGGAACAGGGACCAATTATATGCTTGGTTACAGGTCTAATAAAGAATATCCAGGATGGTCAGGGAGCCCGTGAGCATTGGAAACCCTGCTATAGAGAGCAATGACCTGGAAGGCAGGAGACCTGGTTTCCAGTCTTCTCTCTGTCATTTCCTAGCTGTTTGACTTCAGGGTATATCACTGAACCTTTGGGGAGGCAGCATCTCAGTTTCTTCAAATGCAAAATTAGGAAATTTGGCCAATTGGTCTTTGCTAGGTAATGCTCCTAACTAATCAGTGGGAATGCAAAGAAAGATAAAAAGTGTATCCCTGCTGCCCTCAAGGAGCTCACCTTCTAATGGGGGAGAAACAATTATGTCTATCTTTTCTTCCCTCTCTTTCTCTCTTTGTCTCTTTCTGTTTTTTTTCTTTTCTTTTTTTTTTTAGGTTTTTGCAAGGCAATGGGGTTAAGTGGCTTGCCCAGGTTTACATGTCTATGTACACATTATATATTATATACACTATATTAGTATTATGTTGCTATATTCCAATGCACATATTATATATATTAGAAAGAGTAAATAGGAGATTATATCTATGGAAAATCTTTTATCCTTATCTTTATCTATGGAAAAAAGAAAAAAGAAAAAGAAAAAACATTTTCCTGGACCACAATAAAGAAAATTTCAAATTTTTATCATATTAAAATTTGTATCACCATGGAAAAACTAGGAAAGGCACTGTTGGTCTGATCTAAAGTGACCTGAAATTCCCTTGGTCTTTACTAGAGAATTTTAGAATCACAGTTTCTGATGCCTCTCTACTGGAATTCATCATCCTAGACTACCTCCTAAACTCTCACCTTTCTAATCCAACCTGCACACAGCACCACATTCTCATTCCTAAAGCACCATGAAGACCAGTCATTCTTCTGCAAAGATGCATCAATGGCTCCCTATTGCCTTTGGGATTGCCACTATTTGGTATGCGAAGCCCAACAGAGTCTAATTTCTCCTTTCCAGAATTTTACATTACTTTCTCCCTAACACATTCTACTTCACCCAACCTGACCTAAAAAAATGTTCCCCACAGAAGGCGTTGCACATCTTGCCTCTGAGTCTTTGCTTTGTTTTCTGCCACTTGGAATCCTTGGATCTTTTTAAGATCCAATTCATGGAACAAGTACTTCCTATAAAAAATTTCCAGATCCACCCAGTAGTGTATTGATAAATGTTTAAAAATCATCTCTCCCTAAAATTGACAGCATATATTAAAATCTAATATTCATTTTAACATTTTTCTCCATCACTTTCTTAAGTGTAGACAATTTCTGAGGTGTAGATGCTGACATTCAAAATTTAACAATTACGTTTCATGAGCTGGTCAGAGCTGGCTCCAGCACATCCCAAGGATCCACCACAGTTCTTAGTGCTCTTTAACTCCTGGAAATGACTTTGCATTTACTCATCCGGGTATACATTGTTTTTCCCAGTAGGAAGTGAATTTCTTGTGAACAGGGAATTTAATTTTTGTCTAAGCATTCACTGATGATTTAATAAATGTCATTTGGATCCAATTGAATAAAACCATTGTTGATCAAAATCAAAGTTCAGCAGCATAGCATGATGGACATTGAACTTGCCTTGAGTCAAGAATGAGCTTGGCTGATTCACACTGCTAGGTGATCTAGGGTGAATCACTGAGGCTCTCAATGCCTTAGACTGGCCTCAAAAAATATAGAGAGATGTTTGTGAAATCCCTAGGTTAGCTTCTGTCTCCTTAATTAGTGAATTTGTGTTTTTATTTTTCAAGAGAGCATTGAACTATAGAATTCTGTATCATGGACCATTTCATATCATCCTGGATGCATAATATACACTTAGATAATTCCCAAACATGCATATATTTTAAGAGCAAACTTTCTATTTTTTTTAAGCAAAAAATGAAGCACTTCATTCAGAGGTAATGGAAACTTTTTCAAAAGAGTTTTTTAATAGCTGTTTTCTTGAATCATGAAAGCAGAAATTTAGAAGGTGGGTCAAAGTGTTTATTATGCATAGAACATATTTTTAAAGACTCTGATCTCCTGCCATAATGATCATAAAGATGTATTCTGAACTCAAGTGACATTGAGTTCTTTTCTTTGAATAGCTTTCCAGGAAATGGGCTGCATTCCATGTGGTGAACCCTTGCAGAATGATACTGGCAGGACCGTATTTGTTGGACAGCAACCTTGTAAAAATGTTGGCATGAGGAAGCCTTTTGGTTCTGCTTTATGTTTGAGAATAGAAGGGAACATAGAGCTTGTAAAGCCCACTCTTCCATTTTATAAGTAGGGCAGTGAGACTCTGAGACTTGGGGAAGTGGCTTGCTCAAAGTCATAGAAGTCTACACATTAGGGCAGGTCTTTCAACTGAGGTCTCTTAATTCAGTCCACATCTCTACTTCATGCTGCCTCGAATTAATTTAGAGATCATTTAGAGTTGAAGGTACCTTAGCAGCTGTTTAGCCCAAACCCCTCATTTTATAGATGAGAGAATCAAGGCCCAAAGATAAGAACTGACTTACTCAAGGTCAGACAGGCAGAAAATAGAGCTGAACTTGCAACCAAAGTAATATGACCCCAAAGAAGAGTTCTTTTGGCCACATAACAGATCTGGCAATCTAATTTATACTTTAATATATAATGTTCTTATCTAGTATATGATGAATATATCTCATCTATTTTAGCTAACATATGGTTAATCTCTTGGAGGGTTGGCTAGATGGCACAGTGGATAGAGTACCAGCCCTGGAGTCAAGTGTACCTGAGTTCAAATCCTTCCCCATACCCTTAATAATCACCTAGCTGTGTGACCTTGGGAAGTCACTTAATTCTATTGCTTTGCAAAAAACAAAATCAAAACAGAAAATATGGTTAATTTTTCAATCTAATATATATATTGATCTAATACTATATCTACTCTTTCTATAATATATATTTATCTAAATTTTTTCTTATCTATGACATCTACTTAACATTTCATATATCAAAGATTTATTCAATTTCTTTGCCACATCTGATATGCCTATTTAAAAATTCACCTAATATGCTTTTATCAACTATATTTAATATTTTTCTGTATTTAATATAGCTCATAAAAATTTTCAAGATGCTACTTAGTATATATTTGTTTTATGTAAGATGTTTATCCAACATGCCTTTATTTAATATATTTAAAGTATTTAGCTAGTGAAGTTATTTGTCTAAAATGTCTTTTTTAATCTACCTAATATATTTGTTTAATATAGGCAGTAGGTTTTTCTATAAAATACCTCTGTGTCTTCTAAGTCTCACAGTTGTTTCCATGCTTTGCCATAATAGACTCTGAAATGATTTTTTGCATGAATGAATGATCATAGAATTAAAGTTAGAAGGGACCTTGGAAGCCATAAATCTAATCCTTTTTTATTTGACAGATGATGAAACTGAGGTCCAGAGAGTTTCAATGATTCACAAATAGCAGAGGCGTGATTTGAACCCTGGTCCTTGGATATCCATTCTGTTACATCATGCCAACTTGATGGAGAAATGAATGCCTAGGGTTGAACTAGATGACCTCTAAGTTCTCTATCGTTCCAATGACCATGTTCAGTAAGCAAGCAAGCATTTGGGGCAATTATCTTGAAGTTTACTGATGGAAAACAGACAAAAGGTTTTTCTTTTAACATTTTCCTTAGAGAGATTTCCATGGCATGGGGGGGGGAATGTGATCTTTGGGAATTATAGAATCCCAAAATTCTAGTCTCCGATTTAGAAGAGACCTCCAGTCTAGTCAGCACTTGACCAAACATTCTACTATTACATCCTGTTTGCTTGAAAACCACACATTGTTTGGAGGTGGCCCTGTTACTTAAAGATCCCTTTGACTGTTAGAAAATTATTGCTTAAATTAAACTAAAAGCTACCTCCTTGAAAGTTCTGATGGTTAATCCGAATTGTGGCCTCTGAGACCGAACAGAGCAAATGGTCAACACCAAACACAGTGCCTTGTCCTTTAATGCCAACAGAAAGCCCCCTTTAAAAAGAAAGACATATAAAGAATAACAACAGGCCTTCGGGCCCAATCGTCCATATCATACGATCACATCTAAAGGGATAACGTGAGGCATTCTGCCAAATGTTCTGCTAAACTCTAGGTAACCCCTATTCTCAGCATTTCCCAGATGTCCTAATTGAATAATTACCTCTGTATAAGGGATATGGGATTGTCATGGCTTCACTTGTTCATGAAGCTGGGGTTCCTTTTTACATCATCTCTTCTTTTTGTAGATTATCACTGATAATGATATTATATTCTTGATTTTTTTTCTAGGAATAAAAGTCAAGCTCATAGTTATATAGGTTCTAGAATCCATTTTTATGATAAAATTAGAACATTTGCCCTTCAATTCTGTGACACTTCCTCTATTTTTGACTCTTAACAATGACTGGGCGACATCATAGTTTTATAATTTGTAATTTAGGATATAAATCAGCTGGGTCTAATTACATTAACTTACTGATATCAAATAGGGGCTTTAACTTACTGATGACAATAGGGGACCTCTTACTTTCAGATAGTCTCATCTTTAGTTCTGATTACTTGTTTGAGGTCCCCTGTCTCTTCTAGGTCCTGAAAAAGTGATCATGGGTAGGTTCCCTCTGCTCTATGACACCTTCTCCTTCATTGGAATATTGATCCTCTCTGGTCTCCCTCACTAAAGGGAAGACTGAAGATTTTGTCTTATTTCTTAGTTTATCCCTGAGTCTCATTCTTTGTGGGATGGGATGTCCTGGGAAGTATCTTATTAAGGACACTAATTAAGCACCTGCTTGATAATTTGGGTGCCAAAGCATGACTGGATCTCAGTCAAAGTGTTGACATAACCATCACTGAGAAGCTGAAGAATAAGAGCAGGGTGGAGGAAGTCTGACTCCCTATAAACAATATGTCTTAGATAACTAATTTAACTGCTAAAGAATGAAAGCCAGTTTTTAATGAGTGATAATTTGTTGGGGAAATTAAAAAAGGAAGATTTTATAATTAGCTTGCTATGAATGCATAGGATAAGCTTTAGAAGTAGAAGTAATCATAGTTATGATGGTTCTATCCATCTCCAAGGTCATGGGGCAGAGATTTGGAGCTGGAAGGGACCTTAGAGATCAATAGATCCAGATATGTCAAACACGTAGCATATAGGCTGCATGTATAGCGTGGTGATTCCTATTACTCTTTGAGTTTGATATCACTTTTCTAGTCCAAACCATTTATTTTCCATTTGAAAAGTTTGAACAAAGGTTGGTCACCTACTTGTCAGATAGAAGCAATAGGGTTTATGCCTGTGATTTCTAGTGTGGAAACTCTTACTCCTGTGCAGAGTGTCACCTCTGCAATTGTCTTCAGTGACTTGTCCTGGGTCAGGTAGCTAATGATAGCCAAGGAACAGGGTTCAAACCATGCCTCTGCCATTTGTGAACTATTGAAACTCTCTGGATCTCAGTCTCATCATCTGTCAGAGACAAGGCTTGAACCTAGATCTCTCTGATTTTGAGGTCAGCTCTCTTCACTTCTAGGAACACAACACCAAACTAACTCTTACTCCTAAGGAACTGAGATGGTAATGGGGAAACAATATACCTCCAGGTAAGCAGAAAAATTTAAATAGAATTTTAGCTGTGGGGAAGGAGGAAGAGCTTTAAAAATGAACAGCTTGTGGAAAAGGTTTGAACAGGAGCTGTCTATTGATGAGAGTTTTCCATGGAGCAAAGGGGAAATGAAGATTTCCAGGCAGGGAAGAGAGGCATCTGCACAAATATGGACACAGTGCAGGGGATTATGCATAAATATGGAAGTAGGAGAGGGAGCCTTTTGTTCAGGAAACAGAAAAAACGTTCTGTTGGACTAGAGCATAGACTGAGTGAGGGGGAGTCATGTGCATATAGCCAAACTGGGACAGATTAGAACTTTAAATACCAAACATTTGCAGTTTGGATTTTATCCTTCAGGAAATAAATAGATACTGAATTTTGTTAAAAGGGGAAATATAAAAGAAAGGTTGAAAGGTATACAGAGTATTCTTTTTGAGGTCTTGGGCAGAAGAGATGGCTCCCCAGACCCTAAGCTAAGTTTGAGGTAGTACTCAGTGGTCATCAGGATTGGAACCCAGTCCTGCAATTTGAACCAGAGGGCTCTTTGTACCAAACTGCTGCTTAGGAACTCATCTCTTTTTATCCAGAGTCAGTAACATCCTTAGCCCTGGACCTGATTTTTATAGCCCATCTTTTGTACTGAGAATGGTACTATCCATTTTTTTTCCTAGGGAGATCTTGACTTCAAATACAGCTATTTTAGAAAAAGCTCTAAAAAAGTCTCCTCACTCCAATTTGCCAACATTCCCAGATGGAGAATGCTTTCAACAAGTTTGCCAATTAACATGTTGTCCCAGAACATAGATATCTCTGACCGAATGTGCATGTATATATATGATAGATTTTCTACTTCTACATGTAGATGTAACAGATTTTATAGATAGGATTTGCCAATCAGTTGAAAGCTATAGAATACATATAATACATAAGTGTGTGTGTGTATATAGATTCTAATTTTTAAATTGTGATTTGACTATTAAGTCAATAATCTGTCCAAAAAGCTAATCTAAGCAGTATACTCAGAATTAGAACCTGGAGTCATTCCTCATAAACTATTTCTCTCCCTCTTCCTCAACTCTTCCCTTGCCTCCTGCCTCTGTCTGTCTGTCTGTCTGTCTCTCTCTCTCTCTTCCTTCTCTTTTATGTTGCTTCTTTTGCTCTCTCCCTCTTGTTCCCTTTCTCTCATTTGTGGAGGTGGTGATTAAGCCTACAGGCATAACATTTTCTTTAGACTAATCATAATGAATCATTCTTTTTTTTTTCATTTTTGACATAATGGGACTATAGAGCAAAGGCTTGAAATTCTAGAGTTAACAGAGACCTATATATGTCTGATTTCTTTATCGAGTTATCTCTCTGTCCATCCATTTATCATTTACCTATACATTTATGGAGATGGACATCTATGTAGACAAGATACATGCATTCACCATACATGTTCATGCCTATTTAGAAAAATGGGTTACCTTCTTTTTTTTTAGTGTGCAAGCTTCTCAAGAGTAGGAACTATTTGATATATGATATTCCATGCCTTGTTTTTAACATTGGAATCAGCATATGACATATATGCTATAAATACCTGAATATTGAGTATAAGTGTATACTGCCTGCAATATGAATTCGTTATCATGTAAATTAGGGTAATTATATATAGGTAAATATATAATCGAATAATATAGAATTATATATAGGTAAATATATAATTATATATGTAAATATATAATTTACATATATGTGGATCTACATTGCAATTAGGGAAGTTAGATAAATGTGACATGTAATATGCATGTAATAAATATATACATGTGAATTTATATTCTAATGATGGAAGTTATATTCCTATGTAATGTGGGTAATCAACATACATACACATAAATATGGATTTACATTCTAATTAGGGAAGTTAGATATATGTAACATATATAATATGTATATAATATATACACACATGAATTTATATTCTAATGATGGAAGCTTTATTTATATGTAATGTGTGTAAAAGCACACATATACATGTATATGGATTTACATTCTAATTAGGGAAGTTAGATATATGTAATATGTGTAATACATGTATAATAAATATATATACCTATGAATTTAAATTGTAATGATATAAGTTATATGTAATGTATGTAAGAGCACACACACATACACACACACACATATATATGGATTTACATTCTAATTAGGGAAATTAGATATATGTAATATATGTATAATAAATATGTATACATGAATTTACATCCTAATGATGGAAGTTTTATTGACATGTAATGTGTGTAACAAGCACACATATGTGTGAATTTACATTCTAATGGGGGCATTTTCCAAACTTACCCCATTAGAATGTAAGTTCATTGAGGACTAAGAGTGTCTTTCAAGTAGTACCTGGCCTAAAGAAAGGGTTGAAGAAATGCTTTTTCCTTCTTTGATTCTTTCAAACACGCACTAATTTTAGCCCATAGCCAAGAAACATTTATTACAACAAATTCTATATTCAGAAAAGTGGAGTGTACTCCCCTAATATACTAAGGTACACAAAGACAGCACCCCAAATATAACTTTAGAATGGGAAGGGGCTGCAGAACTTACTTGATCAAGAGAGCAACGCAGGTTCCATTATTTAATGGATATCAGAACTTGTACAAAAAAGAGTTTTAACGCACAAAGACTGTTAAGATCAGATTTGTAGTTAAATTAAAGCTAATTTATTTTGGGAGGGAAAGGGGAATCCTGGGAGGGTCTCCAGTTCCTCTAGTTCCTCCAATAAAAACAAAGATGAGTTTTTTCTTCCCATATAAAAGAAGCACTCCTTCCTTTTCTGACTCCCTGTCTGCTGATCTGAGCAGGGTATTAGGAAGGAAAGAAGGAAAGCTTCTCTCCTGGGTTCTTGGGCTCCCTGCCACGTTGGGGATTCTGTTGCAGCAGAAAGCATCCAATATGTCTTGTTCTCTAGGTGTCCCTGGCCCAGCAGGTGAGGCCACTGAGCTGCAGGAGGGTGTCAGCATCTCTTCCCTTGCTGAATAGTTGATGCTTTTTACATGTGGTTTCATTTCCTGTTAAGAACATCCTCCAGGCAATTTGACAGATGGGTCTGGTGTCTTTTAATGTTTATTTGGTATTAGCAAAACTTGTACAAATCTGCCTTTTTCAAACAGTTTCTGGTTAGGAAGCAATAAAGCTGTACATGGCTAGGTGTTGTTTTTTGTGGGGCGAGGAAAGGGTTGAATGAGATGCAATGTCAACCATTTTTTAAAAGAACCTGCTACAGAACACCCAAGGAAACCTCCCTCTAATAAAGAACACCAAGTGCAAAACCTGTTACAAGCCTCATCTCATTTGCTCCTTGTCATATAGCCCATGATAAAGCCCTTTTTGATTGAGGAAAGATGAGGGAACTAAACCTCAGAGACTTCAAAATGTTATGTGACTGATAAGTATTTTCAGGCATGTTTTGAATCCAGGTTCTTCTGACTCTAATCTAAATCCCTTGAAAAACTCATGAAAGAAAAATTAATATTCTCTGACGGGTAGATGTCATAAATTTCAGATAGAGGTCCATTCTTGGAGTTAACAAGACCTGGGTTCAAATTCTGACACACACACACACACTCACATACACATATATAAACTGTCATTGTGATCTTGGGCAATATCTTTAAAAAATTATTATTATTTATTATTATTTCTTTTTATTTTATTTTTAAATATTTAAAAGTTTAATAAATATTCAATTTATTATCATCCCCTTTATTTACCAGGCATTTATTAAAGGCGATGGTGCTAGGCACTGGAGACTCACAGGTGAGAACGTGGGCTAGTCTTCCAGTTGTCCAGGTTGGTCAGGCTCCAATCGATAGAAGCTTCAAAATCCCCAGTGTTCCTCCAAATCAGAGAAGCAATGAGGAAGGTGTGGCAAGATTACTGACCGTAGTCTTCACCACCCAGTCTTCTTCTGGATGAAACATGCTGCTATTAAAGCTGCCTGAGATCATGTGAACTTTTTTGGTTGCCATGTCACAGTATTGATTCATATTAAGCTTGTGAGCCAAGAAAACCTGTAAATCTAGTTCATACAAACTGGGTTCCAACCACACTCCCCCTATCAATACTTGTGTAGCTGACTTTTTGTGTAGTTTTTTTTGCCCAAATGGAGGACTTGAAATTTAACACTCTTAAATTTGTTCTCATTCCCTCCAACTTGTCACTTTAGCCTGTTGAGGTCTTTCAGAACCTGTCTTCTCTATCATCTAACAAATTCATAGCACAATTAATTTTGAACTTTTATTTTATTTTCATTTTTAATGTGAAAACTTTCTGAATACTCAATTAACAAAGGCATTATTTTATTAAGTGAAAAAGCTTATTTTTAACACCTAAATTTTATCACAAAAACAAATTCTCCAAAAATGAGATGCAAAAAGGCAACTTTTGGAGTCATTCTGATGTGCCTCTGCCCACCCACCTGCCACAAGCCATCTGCTTGCCTGGTTTGTATTATGCATCTCTCCCAGCTCTGAGGAATCTGCATATGTGATTAAGTCTGTCTTGTATGCCTTTCCCTTAACCTGAGTGCTAGTACCTCCCAGCTAGGACTGCTGTGTGGTCAATTGACATAATATGCATGACATAAACATCTCCCCTTTGTTACTGTCCCTGATGCTTCTTGAAGAGCCGTGGCTGAATAGGCTGAATATAAAATGGAAAGCCCTAATTCTGAAGGCTGCCTCAGTCACGTGCTAGCTAGGATAAACCCGGACCAATCACCTCATTTGTTTTCATCTCAATTTCCTCATCTGTAAAATGGAGACAAAGATAGCTTGAACCTGACAGAGTTCTTGTGAAGATCCAAAGAGAAAAGACATGCAAAGGACTTGGCAAACAATGTTCTCTTTGTAGCTAGTCACGAGTATCATCATATTGATATTCCACCATATTCCATGATATTGTGATGCTCATATAGTCCTCTAGAGATCATTTGCTACTCTAATTTGCATGGTTTTGTAGAGAATTGATCATAAATCATTACCAGTCCATATTTTCTAAAGGAAATTAATCTTATTAATGTAAATGGGCCAAATGTAAGCATCTTTCAAATGGAATGTAAAGGAGAGGTGATAGGATTCCAAATACTTCTATCTCACTCCCAAACACAAAAATTTGTACTTGTGATCCAGATGGAAGGAAAATAGAAATGATTTTTTGGCTGAAATACAAGAAAATGAAAAGGATGGGAATTTCCCCATATATTTTATGCACCCTTCCTTGAGTTGGTGGGGTTTTTATGAGGAGATTTTAGAGATTCCTTAGTTCAGTGACTTCATTTTACAAATGTAGCAGAGGCAAAATCAGCCACCTTAGAAGGGACTCTTGAGAGCAAGGGCATCCCAAGTCTTCTGCCTCCCAAAAGAGTGTTCTACCTACAACACCACATGGTCTCTGAATGTTAAGAGCCACATCTCCAATATCTATTAAGTAACACCAGATATGTCTGGAAGGAGAGGGCAGTGAGAAAGGACAGATTAGAAAGAACCAGGGTGGAGGAGTAATAAGTAGTTGCAAAGGTAGAGCTGATTTCAGGAAGTAACCTTACAAATGATTATCAATGTAGAGCAAAAACCCCTCCAAATTCAAATGCAAAATAAAACAAAAAAACAAAATCCAGCACCCTCAGAGAAAAGAAAACACACCTGAGCTTTCACTGAAGGGTTAGGGGAGATGCAGAAATATGGTGATCATCTTATGATAATAGTTGATCACACCTTGTGTTATCCACCACCCAGTTTTTTTTGCAAGGCAATGGGGTTAAGTGACTTGCCCAAGGTCACATAGCTAGGTAATTATTAAGTGTCTGAAGCTGGATTTGAACCCAGGTATTCCTGACTCCAGGGCTGGTGCTCTATCCACTGCGCTACCTAGGTGCCCCTCAATCAATTTTTGATTTCCTCAAGGTATGGTTTTATTAGCTTTTAATTACACAATCTTGTGAAATAATTAGAAACTGAAGATAAAACCATTACTAGAAAACCATTAAAATCAAGGACCATGAGGTTATCTGGGAAAAAAAAAAACTTCAACACTATAATATGTTGTTAAATGCACAATAAAAAAGTCACAATATCATTTTTATCCCTAAATATGAATAAGGAAATTTAATACATCAGCTGATGTGATTTCATCAGTCAAAACTCGCCATTCCTGCGTGATGTAGGGTCCAATGCACTGATCCTGCCCCATCCCTGCAGCTCTTGTCTATGACTTTTGGTGAATCTGTCACTGGGGGCATCCAATTGTACCAAGGGCCTAGCTCAGCACATGTCTCCAGGATGGAAAGGAATGGCTGTCTCCTAATTATCCCTTGTTCTTGCTACCAGAGAGGCTCATTTTTCTTTCCAGTCACACATTTCTCTGGTAAGTGAATAAAGAAAAGCAGATTTGGGGGCATCATTGTCACAATTTTAAGTAGTTGGATGCAATTCTTTTTTTTTTGGTCTTGTTTAAAGAATAAATATAACAAACCCTAATATATAGACTCAAGAGTTTTGATGAATAGATGATATATAAGATATGGAAAGGCTTTGAAAAAGCTAAGAGCATTATTTGAAATCCAAGAACCTGGGTTCAAATTTTACCTCTGATATTTAATACAGATATGACCCCAGTCAGTAAAGTTACTTCACTTGTATGGGTCTTGGGTCTTGGTTTACTGAACCCTGATGCAGTGGATAGAACACCAGGCCTGGAATCAGGAAGAGTGGTCTTCCTAAGTTCAAATCCAGTCTCAGGTACTTAGTCATTGTGTGACCCTGGGGAAGTTACTTTTACCCTATTTACCTCAGTTTCCTCTTCTGGACAATGAATTGGAGCAGGAAATGGCAAACCACTCTAATATTTTATTTAAGAACATTCCAAATGGGATCAGGAAGAGTTTGACATGGCTGAAATGATTGAATGATAATACTAAAATGAGAGAGTAAGAATAGATGGACTTTATGGTCCCTTTAAACTCTAAAGTTCTGACCCTGAGACCTTAGCCAAGTTACTTCATTCTTACCTCAGTTTCCTCATTTGTAAAATGAGGGGATTGGACCATATAACCTGTAAGGTCCTTTTGAGCTCTAGGCAGTTGCTTAGCACATAAGCAGTTAGGATTGGAGTTAGGAAAACCAAAGGGCAAATCCAGCCTCAAGCACCTGCTGTGTGATCCTGGATAAGATATTTAACCTCTGTCCAACTCAGTTACCTCAACTGATCAAAGGAGTTAACATTTATAAAGTCCCTGGCACCTAGTAGGTGTAGATAAATACTAAGTATCATTATTGCTATTAATATTATTAGTTCTATGGTATGATGATATGATATTAACTGGAAAAGATACTTGATTGTCATTCAGTTTCCTCAAATGTAAAATAAGTATAGTAATTTTATATACCTCAAAGAGTTGTTTGGAGGCTAAAATGATTTTTTTGCAAAGTAGTTTGCCAACCTCGGAGCATTATTGGAATATTTGCTTCTATTACATGAAAATGTAATAACTAACATCATGAGCACCATTGTTATGGTTCCTATTTGGAGATGCTCTTAACATGGCTATTAAACTGTGAGTCTCTTAAGGCTAGGGATGTCTTTCTTTTCTGTATTTGTGTCCCTAATGCTTAGCACATAGTGGGCACTTAATAAATTTATCGATTACTTGATTTTTTGATGACCAAGCTTTGCAATTTATTCACAGTCATGATTTCCTTTTCTTCTATTCCCTCCCCCACCCCCATTCTTCCTGTTCTTCCTGCTCTTTGGTCCTGACTGGAAAGAATGACACTTAGACTTGGGGTCTGGAACCCCAACAGCAAACCTCCCTAAAACACAGGTGGAGCTTTGGCTCAGGAACTTGGCCCAGGGAGCAGAAAGAGATCCAGGGGGTGGCAGTAACACCAGTCCAATCTTTCACTTGGCATCAAGTTGCCTGTGGGCATGGAAACTGGGCTGCGAGCCCACAGAAAACTCCCAATAGCCAGGCCATATCTGGAGTGGTGCCTAGGGTTGTGCAGCTGGTGACAGACTTTCTACTAGCCCATAACTCATTGGGAATCCTGAGTCTCCCAGGCTTCTCTGCTGGCACACTCAAGAGTGAAGGTCAATGAAGGCAATATGTCTCTTGTTTGATCTCAATGGGTTTACTTCATTTCTCTGGCTACTTTTTAACTGAAGGCTGGGGCACTGAACAATAGGGTTCTGTTCTCTTTGTCCCATGAGATAAAATGGAAGGAACAATGGGATCATAGGGATGGTGTGTCCCTTCCTCCTTGACTGCTCTCTAGTTGTGGGTTTATGGACAATTGCTTTTTATCCCTCTAGCCTCAGTATCCTCATGTATAAAATGGGATAATGATATTTGTGAACCTTCCCTTATAGCAGGCATTCTTAACATGGGGTTCTTGAACTTGTTATGACACATGCTGATAATTGTTATCCTAAGTATTTCATCTATTTATAAATATTATTCTTAAAAGGGGTCAATAGACTTCATTAGGGCACCCAAGGGAAACATGGTAGAAAAATGGTGAAGAACCCCTGCATTAAAGGATAATTATGAGATCAAATGAAAACAAGTATCATTGGAATTCTAGGTATAAGGGATTTTGAATATCACCAAATCTAATGTTCTCCCTCATATAACCCAGGAAGAAACTAAAATTGAGGGATCAACAAAAATAATAGAAATAACTGATATACCTGTATGACTAGATTTGTTATTTATTTTACTTTGTTTCTCCTCCTTTTGTATTCTCCCATTACTGGTTTCCTTTGTAGATGATCCATCCATCTTGTAGATGATCCATCCATCCATCCATCCATTCATCCATCCATCCATCCATCCATCCATCCATCCATTCATCCATATATGTTTATATATATATATATATATATATATATATATATATATGTATGCATTTTCATATCCTTTTTTTGTATCCAGGTCCATTTCTAACTCTATCTACAGTGGTATCTCTAGGCATAGAAATACACAGACATATAGTACTGATTTCCACACATATGTATGGATATGTGGTACACAAATACATATATGTAAAACCTGTGAGTATATCTGTAGGTTTGTATCTATATCTCCTCTCTCTCTCTCTCTCTCTCTCTCTCTCTCTCTCCCCCCCCCCCCATCCTTCCCTCCCTCCTGCCTCCCTCTATTTTCCTGTTTGCTTTCTGGTTTTTCCTGAAGTTTCATTGTTTTTGCATTATCAATGAGACCTACTATAAATTTCAATCCGTGTATCCTAAAAATATCTTAAGCTCAATTTGTCCAAAACTCAACTTGTCATCTTTCCCCCAAACCCTCCACTCTTCCAAACTCCTTATTTCTGCTGAAGGTACCACCATCCTTCCGGCTTCCCAGGCTTATAATCTTGGGATTATCGTTAACTTCTTCCTCTCCTTCACCCCATGAAGCTGCCAAATCTTGCCCTCTCAGTCTTCACCTCATATCTGACATAGCTATTGCTCAAATTCAGGTTTTTATCATTTTATCACTGTAAATCTTTCTAGTTGGTCTCCCTGAATAATTTTCCCCTTTCCTTCTGGCAGATTTCTGAAAAATAAATTTCCTAAAATGTAGACTTGATCATGAGATTCTTCTATTCAATCAATTCCAGTGGCTTCCTATTGTCTCTAGAAATAAAAATTCCCCCATTTAGTTTGAAAAAATGCTCCATAATCTTGGCCCAGCCCATCATTTCAGTCTCATTGACTCTTGTAGTCTATTACTCAGTCAAACTGGCTTTTCCTCTGTTCCTTACCCATCACTCTCTACCTCCCAGTTCTTTTTGCCTTTGACCTGGGTAGTTTCTGCCCCTGGAATGTTCTCACTCACTCCTTCAATCTAGGATGGAGAGTCACTCCCATTAAAGGACAACTCTTCTACCTTCTATAGTCAACACCTCTTGGTCCTCACAAGAACAAGTGCCCTCCCCCTCCCTCCCAAAGTACCTTTTTATCTGCTTTGAATGGCTCTGTATTCAGGACCTTTAGCTTGTTGATGGATATCATTTTATAGGTCCTTATTGCTTATGGTACCATTAGACTAGCAGGTCTTCCAGAGTAGAGATCATTTCATCTTTGTACTTGCAAAAGCCCCAATGCGGGACATAGTCAGTGTATATACAATCGTACGTGGGGCCTGATTGTTTACATTAATCCATTTAATCTTAAAGATAACTCTAAAGTATAAGAGTCAGCATTATCTCCATTCACAGATGGGGCCCACACCCTCCCCACTGTCACAAAGATGTAATAAATACACGATATGCAAAAGGTTGGGAATTATATAATGCTTTACAGATGTCCATCCGACTTGATTCTGGGCCCAGTACTGAATGGGGGAAGAGAGTGGGCTGCATTGCATTTGGGAAATCCGACAGTACTTCTCATTGTCTCAAACTCCTTCTTGGGGAGGGGGTGGGAATCTTTAAACATCAGTGTTCTTCTCCTGGGCCAACAAGATCTACCACAACCTCTCAGATACCCAAACCTCCTCAGAGAGCTCCCTGGTGGGCACCGATAGGTTGCAGTGTAGAGCCAACCAGCTCTGACACTAACTGCAGTATCTGCCACGTGAAAAAAGAGCCCTATTCATTTTTCATTCCCTGAAATCAGTCCCTTTATTCCTTTCACCTGTCAAATCTCCAGTGAGATCTTTTCACATTTTGGTTTGGAGTAAAATTTCTTATCTCAGCGGAAACATTTTCCTGATAGAAGCACATGTTTATGAAGCCATCTGGATGCCCTACATAAAGTGGGAAAGGTTTCCTTTCAGTAAATACACATGTGCGCCCACACACACACACACACACACACTCATGCACAATTCTCTTTTACTTCCCACCCCAACTCCAGTTTCTAGGAGAGTACTTGGGATGTAGCAGATCCTTAATAAATGTTGGTTGATTGATTCTTGACTGACATTTTATGACCAGAAATAATCTAAGATAAATGAAGTAATTGAGATAAGATATACCTTCTGTCATTCTATGCTGTTCTTAAAATATAGGATGTGAGATGCCATTTTAGGGTTTACTTATCATCTAATCCAACTCACATTTACTTTTTTTCTGCTTTATCTTTTTAAATTTAATTTTAATTTATGAAGTAATGTAAACATTTATATAATGTAACAGAATTAAAAAAAGATGGCTGCACATGAAACTGCAATTCTATTACACACAACTTGCTATTCCATTACCGTAACGAAACTGAGGTTCAGGTAAGAAAGGGACTTGACTTAGGCGTCATATTTTATAAACCTCAGAGCTAAGATGAAAAATTGGGCCTCCCAAGCTTATATATTCTCCATTTCAATAAAAAGTAAATTAACAGTAATAAAGATATGAATCCACAGTCATTTATGAAGCATATACTGTGAGCTTGGCATTGTGGTAAGGATGAGGGTGAAAAAGAAGGAAATGAAAAACTCCTTGCCCTCAAAGGTCTTGCATTCTTACAATGGAAGGAAAGAGAATTATTTGAGGAATGAAACACTATTGACTGGTTTATGGGGAAGGATCAGGAATGACTCCACGCAGAAAGTAGCCATTGAACTAAGTTTTGAAGGAAATTAGACATTTGAAGAAATAGAAGCCAGGTGAAGATGATTTTCGGGCAGTGGGGAACATAAAGTGACTTAGAGAATGAGTAAAATGTTTCAATATATTATGACTGGACAGTAAAGCTGGGGGCAGATATAGGAATTTGATGAAGGAACATGTTGGCAATGACAAGCTTACAAGCTAAATTAATCTATGGCATCCTCACCAGTCTTTCTTTAAACCCCTGGAAACTTGCTCTCCCCAAATTCTTGATGCATGTCAGACTTTATCTTTTTTCTAGACTTTCACCTAAATTCTATGAAAGGGTGATCATTTCCTGACAAGATTATATCTGTTCTATGATATCTACTCTATTCTGATCTGGAATAGGATTTTCTATTCTTGCTTTCTTTACATTTTGAAGGATGAAATGATTAAGATATACTTTGTATGGGGAAAGAGAGAGAGAGAGAGAGAGAGAGAGAAGACAGACATGTAGTTGGAAAGAGAGACACAGAGATACACATGGAGGTAGAGACAGAGATGGATACACACACACACACACACAAAGAGACAGAGAGAGGGAGAGCAGGCATTCCAGGAGACATCTGTCTCTTGGAATGTTCCCCATTTCCTCTATTTCATGCCCCTGTGACAGATGTGATCTATTTTTCACATTCTTCCACTAATTGTTTCTAAGTGGCCATATTCTATCCCATATCAATCAATCAATAAACATTTATTAAGTACCTACGGTGTGCTAGACACATGATAGAAAAGCCCAACTTGTGCCCGCCTGCAGGTATAACCAAAATCAATGAAAATATCAGGGGGAAATGTTTAATGAAATAATGAAAAAAATAGAGCACAACAGAGATAATGTGGATTTGAGGTTTTCTAAGACAATATGCTGCTTCAGGGAGCCCTGTCAGTTTGAGTTTGCCACTACTTGCTTGCAATATCATTTCTGGTTCAATTTCCATCATTCTCCACCCGAATGCTAGTCAGAGCCCATCTGCACTTTTGAGTTGAACACAATTTCCTTAGGACAAAGAATGTTGCACAGTATTCAGAGAAATACAATGAACATTTTAATTTATGCTACATGGGTCCCAGTCAAATTAACAGGGGATGATTTTCATGGTGGAGGGAAATGGATGAGAGAGAGAGAGAGACATGATGGCCATCTTCAAACACTTGCAGGGCTGTCATGTGGATAAAGGTTGGGTCGCCAGGTGGGTTACCCCATCCTGCCTAACTGAAAAGTGAGTGGTCACATTTTCTGGGTGAGCATATACAACCCAGAAATCAAGGTTTGATTTATTATTTCGTTCATTCTCTAGTCTTAAGAAAGTGATGGTGAAAAATGTTGATAACGTGGAATAAGTTGAAAGCTTGTTCTACTTGCATTCTCCTTGCTTCCTCCTCCTGCCTCCTTCCCCCAACCAGTTGTTAAGCATTGGCTGTTTTTCAGTAGCACACACCTCCTAGATCTGTCCTCCTTGGCCTCGGAGGGCACTTAGGAACAAAGGATGGAAGGCCCAAAGAGGCAAATCTGAGTTTACGTGATAAGTCCCAGACACGGTGCTTGATACAAGTGATATAATATTAAAGCTGAGCTCCCTGCCCTCAAACTGCACGCTTCCCATCAAAGTGAGGAGAAGCTTTATGTCTGTTGGAGCTGTCCAACATGGGCAGCAGCATGGTTTAAGAAGTTACAGGCCTTTCTATTTGGATTTTCAGGGCTGGAAAGGAGGCCAGTGGCTCTCTAGCTCACCTTCTACCTGAATGAGACTCACCTTTACAAGTACAGTGTAGCCAACACATAGTCACTTTTGAAAATCTCTAATGATGGCAAGTTTTTATTATAAAAGCAACTAGGATATAGCACAGTGGATGGGGGGGGGGGTGGACTTAGAGCCAGAAAAGTCTGAGTTCAAATCTTGTCTTGGACACTTACTTAGCCATATGCCCCCAAGTAAGTCATTTCATCTCATTATACCTAAATATAAATATAATACATTATATTTGCCTAACACATGTCTAAATTTAACTATATTATATAGTGATAATAAATATAAAGCATTCTCTAAACTACAAAAACAATTATAATGAAGTATTAATGATGATGATGTTTGTTCTTCATTCTTTAAGAAGACCATGACATCAGGGAGGTGCCATGACAAGCACATGAATTGGATTGGAGTAAGGGGGTGTTGTGCTAAGTCACCAGCCTCACTTCCTCTCCTGGAACCATCTGGATCCAGTAGGCTAGATATGAATCAGGGTGACTGGAGATGGCTCTGGTTATGAGACAATCAGGATAAAGTGACTGGTCCAAGGTCACATAGCTAGCACATTCAAGTATCTAAGATTAAATTTGAACTTCCCATCCTCTTGATTCCAAGGCCAGTGTTCTATCCATTGTGCCACCCAGCTGCCCCAATATTAATAATAGCTTGTGTTGATATCTGCAAAGCACTTTATATATGATATCTTATTTGATCCTCCCAATCACCCTGTGAGGTGGCTGCCATTATGATCCTTGTTTTACAGATGAAGAATTTAAGACTAAGAGACATTAAGATGCCTGTTCATAGCTAATAAGTGTCTGACACAGGATTTGAACTCATGGCTTCCTGATTCCCAGTCCAACCTTATATGCACTATACCATTCAGTTGGCCTTAATTTTGTGGTTGACTTAAAACTGACACATCTATTTATGGTTGGCAGCATGCCAGCCAGGCTTTTACTGTAGTCCTGAACCAGCTTGTTATCACCTGGCTGCATCTTAGCTGCTGAGGGGATTCCCTCCAGAGGTCATCCTCACTCAGAGTAAAAGGCCTCAGCTTGATGGTTGCCTAACACTGTGTAAATGAATTGTAGAAACATTTTCTTAGGGAATGTGGATAAATTTTCTCTGATCTCAGCTTTCCCTTTCACTTGGGGCATGATATGCCCCTAAAGAACAATGGTGGTCTCAATGGAGTGAGTGGAAGCAATGAATGGAAGTAGAGAGAAATCCATGGAGAAGGAAAGGGAAACAATAAAGAGAAAGAACAGAGATGTTTTCCTTCTTTCCTCCTCTTCTTCTCACAAAGGAGTGGGGAGTCATGGGAACTTTGGGGAAATGACAGGAATTTTGAGCATCCCCTTTGTCTTGTTCTAGCCTATTTCAAAAGATCTTACATTTATGCCTATATGTTGAATTCCTCTAGCAAAATGTAAGCTCCTTGAAGCTTCCTGCATATTTTTTTTGCTAATGAATACTTCAGAGTTTAATCACACACACACACACACACACACACACACACACACACAATGCACACACTGTTGCACACCCCTAGGAAGTTCCTATATTAGGCAAGACAATATATAGACTTATACATTGGCTATATACATTTTTAACTGAATTCAATTGAAAGATGAGTGACTTTTACTAGTCTATAAATGAGTGAGAGTTGTGAAATTCTAGAACTTAAGTGAGACCTCTCCTAAGGCATTAGTATCATGAAGTCTTTGCAAGAACCCTTGGAAAGTTTTTTCCTGTTCTTTTTTGGGGTATAACTCTGGCTTAACATTTAGCTAACATTTTTATAGTGTGTTAAGATTTGTAAAACCCTATATACATCTTATATCATTTGATCCTGATGCCAACCCATTTTGCATCTTAGAAAACTGAGAGAGAGGTTAAAGGACTTGCCCAGGGCCATGCAGTTAGTATGACACAATAAATATTTGAAGCAGGATTTGAAATTGAATCTTCCTGACTCCAAGGCCAGACTCCTGCCCACTGGGCCACCTCATGAGAATGATTGGATGGAGCTATAAGACTTTTCCTTGAATTCGGCCTCTATATGATTTTTTCCTTAGGCTTCTGGAGGATGGAGAATCCAATTTTATCTGAATGATGCGCCTCTTTCTACAAACAGATGGTTATCATGACTATTAGACTCTAAAATCTCTATGCAAAGAAATTATTTGATATGTCAACTCATTTAATTTTAAGCTAAAAAGGACTTAATATGTGTTTTACTCCTGTGTGCTCAATAAACACAGCTATAAAGTATGCCTGAATTTTCGCCCTCTGTATTCAATAACCATTCATTTTCAAACTAAGATCTGCATGTTATGGTGCGGCCTAACAAGTCCTGTTCTGGCCCACTGTTGGGAGATTTTTGTCATCAGACTATTTCTTCTGCAGAACAACTGGGATACTTCATCTACTGGTATACGAGAAGTGCCCTTTCCTTCCCGTAGGAGAATGGGAGCCGTATTTGTAATATTGTTCCATCCAAAGATTTATTTATTAAGTCATTTTAAGTATTGTCCTTGGATTAACACCTGCAGTCAAAGATTTCATAGGTAGCTTATTACAAACATTTTGATTATCTCTTGTGAATGCTTCGTAACACATTCCTTTTTAAACTAGGCTTTGAATTCTCCTCTGTTGAAGAATTAAATTAGCTGATGCCAGGGGAAGAGGTAATTTATTTCATATGGAAAAATATTTCAGAGTGTCTTTGATGCATTTCACAGGCTCCCCTTCATGGTTTGTTGGAGGAAGAGGGTTTTGGCATACATTATTTTAATTGTTTCCATGGTTACTTAAAATATGGAGCTAATGAGACTGAGGTCCCACAAGATTCAGGTTAACATTCTTTCTGTGGCACCCTGTTATAGTAAGCCATCACAGAAATGACTTCCTTGGGTCTCAAAGTTACTCCAAGCATGGAGGTGAAAAAGGAGCAGTTCAATGGCAGGATTTCACTGGTGGGTATATACTCCAAGGAAGGAAAAGACGGAAAGATCCAACACACATCAAAATATTCATATTTCTTGCAGCAACTTGAACATGGAAACTAAGTAGAACCTCATAGGTAGAGGACTTTTCTAAATAAATTTAAGGATATGAAAACAACAAAATGTTATTGTGCCATAAGGATCAATGAACATCACCACTAAAGAACAGGACAACTTATGCAGACTGATCCTGAGTGATGAAAGCAGACACAAAAAAACACCATACATAATGTCAAAATAATGTAAAATAATGAAAAAAAATAGCAATAGAGAATATGATTATTTCCAAAGAAAAGACAAGAAAATGCACCACTTTGCCATCTTTTGCAGAGGTGATAGCCTATGATGAGGAACATTTCATTTTCTTGTCTTCTGGAAACAAATTTCAGCAGAAAAAAGGTCCTTAATAAATTCTTGATTATTTGAGTGATACTATCAGACATAATTGTTCACTGCTGCTTAGTTTTGCCAAATTATTTTTATTTCCACTGTCTTTGTTATTATTATTATTATAAAATGATGGCTCTGCATTCTGCAATAAATAAAAATGGTTAAAGTACATGAACAGGAAGTTCTCAAATTCTCAATCATCATATGAAAAATGCTCCAAATCACAAAAGGCTAGAGAAATGAAAATTAAAGCAACTCTTAAGACTTTATTTTACATCCATCAGATTGGTAAAGATGACAAAAAAGGAAAAGGAGAACTGTTGAAAAGATTATAGGAAGTAAGCACATTAATGCACTGCTGGGAAAGTTGTGAATTGGGATAGCTATTCTGAAGAGCAATTTGGGACTACACTCAAAAACTAAATAGTGAAAACTCCAAAAGAGCCTTAATAATTCTATATCCCCAAAGAGGTCAAAGAAAGGCAGAGGACTTGTGGATAAAAAAAGTTATAACATTAATTTTTATTGGGGCAAAGAATTGAAAAGGAAGGGTACCCATCAACTGGAGATGACTGAAGAAATTATAACATATGACCAAAATTTGCCTTGCAACAAAAAACCTAAAAAAAAACAAGAAATGACAAAATGGATGGTTTTGAAGAAGCACAGAAAGTCTTGTGTTAAAGAAGGAAAACCCTAATGTGAGGTCAGAATCAGACATGACTGAAATGACTAAACAATAGCAACAGCAACCATAGAAAACACATATAAATCGATGCGGACCTACAATTTAGATAGCATAAAGAGAAACAACAGATTGGCTATCAATCAATCAATCAATCAATCAATCATATTACAGCTCTTCATAACTCTACTTTCCCTCTTTTATTTTTTTAGATTTTTGCAAGGCAATGGGGTTAAGTGGCTTGCCCAGGACCACACGGATAGGTAATTATTAAGTGTCTGAGATGGGATTTGAACTCAGGTCCTCCTGACTCCAGGGCTGGTGCTCTATCCACTGTACCACCTAGCCACCCCCATGCTTTCCCTCTTTTGAATACAATATAGGTTATCAAAATGTGACATTGAGAAATAAACATGTTTCAGAAATGGTAGCTTGAAGTGTGTGTGTTAGGACCATCACCTCAGAAATCCTGAACATATTGTTTCTCTTAATGTTGCCTAAGTATCGGAGAGTTATTGAAGCACCTCCTGTGCGGCTCACAATAGAACAGTACTGTCTCTTTCCTACCCACCCATGGTCTATATTGTGTGTGGGCATATAGCAAGACCTTATCTTATCTTACCATCTTCTCATTTTTCTCTCCTTTCACCATAGGGTGGAGTGACTGTTGGGCATTCAGACATACAAGCCTCTTAGGAGAATTTTCAGATGATGGGTTTATCCAGATTTTTATTCAAGGAGAGATATTTGGAGAGCATGGTGAACACCATGCTCTGGACTTGAAATTAAGAAACCAGGGCTTGAGTTGCTCCCCATAGGACTACAGATTTAAGCTCAGTCACTTACCCTCTGGGCTAGTTGGGACACTTCTCTGAAGTTTCCCATCTGACCAATGAGGTGAATTATAAGTCGGTAACATATATTGCTTACAGCTTGGGGTAATTTTGAGAAAAAGCGCTTGGACAAACTCTAAGTCCTGAATAAATCCAAGTAACGATTTTATTTGCTCTCAGTGATAATTTGCAGCACGTCTCCCTCTTTGTTGTATATTGATCTATGCCCAGGTCATAGGAACATAGCTTAAAGGCTGGAGGAGGAGGGGCATTTTAGGCCACCCAGTCTAGTCCTACTGTTTTATAGAGGAGTAAACTGAGTCCCAGAAAGAATAGGCAACTTGTCCAAGGCCACACAGGATTTGAAACACTCTCCTTTGATTCCAAAGCTGGCTGACTTTCCCATTTTGTTTGCTTTCTTCCTAAACATTGTCACCAGTTTCACCTTAAACTAATAATACAAATCATTCCACAAGCATTATTAAATGCCTACTCTGTACCAGGGAGAAAAGAGGCAGGTAGCAGTCCCAGTCAATGCAAAGGTATGGAGGTAGGACATTGACCACCATATATGAAGAACGGTAAAGAGGCTAGACTGTAGAGTTACCAAAAATAATAATTTAAAATAAGACTGGAAAATAGGTAGTGAAAGACTTTAAATACTCAACAGGGATTTATTTTTGATCTTAATAGAAGGATCTATTGATCTTCAGCCATCAGACGGAAAGAGGACAAATAATTTAGGCAGAAATCTTGCTAGTGCTAAATCCTGCCCCTTCCTCCACTGAGATCCACTGCTTTGTGACTGAATAGAGAGAGAAGAGGGTGAGACCACCTAGTATAATCAGAGAGGCCCTCTCAAGTGAGCCCTCTGGGTACTTCTCTGCACATTTTGCAGCCTCATCTTGCCTTGAAACCTATCTTCTCCCTTTCTAGACTCTGTTTGCCACCATGTACAGATTAGTTTAATCAAAGATGCCTCAATTTTATATTCTTTTTTCTGACTCCATCTAAACACTAGCCAGCCACAGACTCCTGTGGAAGAGGAGATGTAATCAATCTACCCCTTACTAGCAGCACAGACTGGACAGAAGAATCCCTGGGGAGCTTCTAGGCCACACCACACCTGTTTCCCAGTGGCCAGATGGGCCTTCAACAGCTGTAACTTACTATAGGTCTTCGGACATATGTTGAGCCTGGGGATTTCATCCTCCCAGTAATAGAATTGATTTTATTCAAAAGCAGGTGGGAATGTCGCCCAAAGTTAACCTTTCAAGGTCCAGCTTCAAATGATCTCTTGGGAACTCAGGCAGACACAATTTAATTTATGAATCAAGATCCTCTTTACATTTTCCAAGAGGGGAATACTGAATCAAGGAACCAGAGCAAAGTATACTCTGCCTTTGTCCCGGATGGCATCCTTGCTCTGGGATACCACCTCTGTCACATCCTTACGCCTGCTCTGCAACCTTCATCTTCATCTCCTCCCATTGGAACCCCAGTCTCTACTCTGGATCCTTTCACTTTGGTGAATGGACTCTTGTCCTGTTTTACTGAGGCCTCAAACCTCCATGCAGCTTCAACAAATTGTCTTCCATGAACTCTGTGTGACTCACAGCAAATCATTTCACCCATCTCTTCCTCCAAAGAAACTATGCCTCAGTTTTCTCATCTATAAACTGTATATAATGATACTACCTGCCTCACAAGGTTATTTTGAAGACTAAATGAGGAGTCTGTGGCTGGCTAGTGTTTATTTATGCATATACATACATACTTCCAACCCCATGTATATATGAGCATCTACAACTCTCTCCCTATCTATCTATATGTATCATTTATCTATCTTCTATCTATATCTATCACTATCATCTATCTATCTTCTATCTCTATCATCTATTATCTCTATCTCTATCATCTATCTACTATCTCTGTGTATCTATCTATATCTATCATCTATCTATTCATCCATCCATGTATGTGTGTATGAATGCATCTATCTATCCAGCTATGTATGTATCTATCTCTCTATTGTCTATCTTAATGCTTTGCAAACCTTAAAGACTAGCAATCATGATATTGATGATAATGATTGCCCTTCCCTTTGCAGCACTCCTTTAAGGATTATCCCCCCCATTAAAATATGAGGTGAAAAGAGATGGAACTCAGTTGCATGAAGCCTATACCATATGCCAAGAGAAGGAAAGGGCAAGCTACTCTAGAAGCTTTACTGAAGAAACTGCCAATGGAGTCCCAAAGGACAGGACCAAAACAACTCAACAAAAACAGTCACAACAAAACATTCCAGTCACTGTCCTAAGCACTTTATAAATATTATCATTTGATCCTGACAACAATCTTGAATGGTTGGGGGTACTAGGATCCCCATTGTATAGCTGAGGAAGCTGAGGTATACAGAGATTAAGTGACTTGACTAGGGTTATACAGCCAGCAGTTATCTGAGGCTGGATTTGAACTTAAGGCTTCCTGACTTCATGCTCAGTTCTTGACTGCTGCCTGTGAACATCTTGAAGGCAGGGTCTTGATTTGGATTCCCTGGGGTTGGCACATAGTAAGCTTTATCTGTCTATTTAATAGCTATGCATAAGAGAAGACATTTGATAGACTTGGAGTCAAAGTGTTGTGATAATCAAATGATATAACATTTGGAAAGAATTTAGCAAAACTTAAAGTTCCATATAAATGTTAGATGCTATTATTATCTAACTTAGAAAACAGGAAGACCTATTCCCAAAGCCGCATTTTGCTTTCACAAAATCACAGATTTAGAATTTTATCTCCACTAAATAATCATTGAAAGCAAGGGTTCTTAATCTGGTGACTATTAATTTGTTTTTAAAAACCTTGTTAAAATATTTCAATATAATTGATATCCTTTGTAATCCTAAGCATTTCATTTTTGGAAGTAGAAAAAAACCTTTTCTGAGGAAAGGTCTTTGAACTTCACCAGATTGGCAAAGGAGTCAAGATATACAAAACAGAACCAACTGTAAAGGAATAAAGCCCAGGGTTTGAGAAGGAAGTGGGCCTCAAAGGCAGGAGGACTAGAATTCAAATATTGTCTCTGATGAGTACCGTGTGACTTTGGATAGGTCACTTAACCTCTCAGTTCCTCAGACAACTCTGTAGATCTGTAGAAGTTGAAAATTTTTCACTAGTAGTTTTCCATGCCAATGAAATCACAGTGGGGAGGAAACAAAGAAGAAGAAGGAAAAAAATAGAAGAAGGGAAAATAGTAGGCAAAAGGGAAGAGGAAAGAAGAAAAAAAGGAGAAGGAAGAGGAGGAAAAAAGGAGGAGGAGGAGAAGGGGGAAAGAAAGAAGGAGGAGAAGTGACAGAGTAGGAAGAGAAAGAGAAGGATGTGTTCCCCATGTCACAGCAGTCAGTAAGCAGATTCAAGCTGCTTGATTGAACTAAGGTGGCTTCACTTTTTTGGGCCCAGATCTGTGGGGATAGCCTCACTAAGGAAGGTTAGGCAGGACCGGATGGCAGTGCTGGTGGCTGCAGTTCAATAAATCATCAGTTGGCATAGACCAGGGAGCAGGTGGGGTGGTGCTAGTGATTTCATCTCAGTTCCCAGCAGCCAGTATAGGTGCTTCATGCATTCTTGTTGACTTGATTTGAAGCCTAAGGAAATATAAACTCAAAGAGGCTAATAGAGCTCTCACTGGAAATAATGAGGAGTCTCCCCTCCTCTGGTAAGTCATTGATAGGGAATGGATGAGAGTGGTGAGACTTAGAAGTAATCCAGATTTTGGTAAGGGCTGCACAAGAATCACAGAGCAAGTGCAAGTTGGAAGGCAACAACCAGAAACTTTCTGAAGAGGGTGAGCTATGTTACCCATCCCCCAAGGCTATAAGTTTCTTGAGGGCAGGGGCTATGTCATACTCATCTCTGTAACTTCATCAAGCTTATCAAATGATTGTTCAATTAAAGTAAATTGATGGAAAATCTCTGTGTATGAGTTAGAGAAGTTTCCTGGGCAGTTTTTTCCCATTGGGCTGGGCAGTCAGCATCTTTTAAAGACCTTATTTCTTGAATTTTCCCATTTGTATTCTGTCCCCGAGCCTCCTGTGACTGTTCTTCCTCTGGCAGTGCCAGATATGTTGAATGGCATTCTCCATCTGTCTGAGACCTTTAAAGACTCATTGGAACTTGATGGGGCCAGTTCTAATCTAGTCAAGGACTTTGAACTTGAAACCAAATAAGTTTGCTCCTTAAATAACTTCTGTCATGGTCTCCCTGAGTCTCTTCCAGACCAAACACATCCACTTCCTAAGTCCATTCCTTGAGTGTCTTGGACTTGAGTTCTTCCCCCATCTTTGATGTTATGTCAGATGAAAGATGAAAAGTCTGAGGAAACAAACTTCTGAGCTCTTGAGCATAATAATTTCTGAAGTAATGCATAATAATTGGGACCACTAGTCTTCCTTAGCTTTGGCTGATTCCCCCTATATTTGGGGTCCAGGGTTAAAGTTAAAGAAGGCTACCGGTCCCAATTTGTTGGGCAATTGTCACACACTGCTTAATAAATTATTATGCTCAGAAACTCAAACTTTATTTCCACAATCATTTCATCTTTTACTTCAACAATGGCTTCCTCTAGTGACTGTGAGCTTTTCAATGTTCACTACTAAACTATAGGATAACATGTAATCTGATCATACTAATAAAGTATGGGGGGTGTCAACCTTTGGTTAGACAGATTGTTGAAAGCTCATTGGGTACAACTCAATTCCTTTACTGCTAATCATCAGCATTCTGGAGATCTGACTTGTTTCCTTGAAGAGAAGCCTGAGGGAGCTATGGGATGTAACCCTAAATCATATCCATCACTTTAGAAATATTTGTTGACCAATAGAAACAAGGAGAAGAGTGCTCTAAGGTAAGAGGGAAGTGATCTATGGTGATTTAGGAAGACTTTTTTAGAAGTCACATGATTCAGCTTCAATCCCTCCACTTACTTCATCTCCATTCTCACCCTGTCATCTGGAACATCTCCCCAGCCACCTGCCCTTTCTCTCATGCTTCTCTTCATCAGCACCACTTCTGACAGCTGCACCTCCACACCTGGGACTTCCAGAATCCATTCTCTAAGTCCTGCACAAAGTTCCACCATTCTTCTCTGGAACTCTTGCCCAATTGATTGGTGACTAAGTGTGTGCAAAGAACGTCACTTTAGTTCACTACAAATTTACTTCCCACTACAAATTTATGGCAGTAGACATCAGTCTAAGCGGCAGCTTCCCTTTCCATCCAGCTATTGATCCATTGAGGCAGACCGTCACACCATCTACCTATTGTGCTTTCCATCTCTCCATAACAAAACTCTCATTACTTCTCTCTTTCTCTTTCTTTTTCTTTTTCCCCCTCTCTCCCTCCCTTGTCCCTTTCTCCCCTCTCCCCTTTCTGACTTTCTCTCCTCTCCCCTTTCTCTCTCTTTATCTCTCTGTCCTTTTGTCCCTGCCTCTTTGTCTCTCTTTCTGTTGTTCTCATATTTGTATCCCTAGCTCTAAACAACATGGCATATGACAGTAGCTTAAAGAATTCATTTTATGTTATTCATTCATGTGTACAGTCAGAAAAGTTACAGCCCTGGTGGAAAAACAAAGAAACAATGAAATACAGGTTAGGCTTACCATGCTGCAAAACTAACATAAAAGGAAACTTGAGTCTAGGTATCACTGAGAGGCTCAAAATGAAGTCTGGCTAGAGAAAACAGTTTTTATAAAATAGTTACACAAAGCATTACAAGGACAGGTTAAGAAAAGACAGACTGAGGAAGTCTGGTAGAAATCAAGGTGAAGGGAAGGCAAGGAGATGATGGCAATAAAGAAAATGAAAGAAAAAGGGAAAGACATAGGTCAGCCCTATTATTTGTCTCAAGAAATCATTTATAAGGCTAGCAGCTCCCTCCAGAGATGTACTGTTTTCAAATAGAGTTCTCTAATTCAATATAAGACAGATGGATTTTTATCTTATTTTTAAAGCTTTGAAGGTAAAAAAACTATGCCACAACCTTGCCAGAAACTACTGCCTTTTAGCTTACTTAAATAGAATTTCCTTCCCCTGTAACTTGCCCTGCCTCAGTAAAGATGAAGCTGATCAGATTCTTGTTTGGCATTATGGAGGATGCAGGAAAGCTCATGTCCATTAAGGGTTTTGGAGATCACAAGAATAATAGGAGGTGATGGAGGGATATATTTGCTAAAAATACTGACACCATTAGAAGTTCTGTTAATAGCCGAACAGTGCCCAGATCAAAAGATGGACAATTTCATTGCACTCTGCACTAGTTAGGCCACATCTGAACTATTATGTTCCCTTTGCAGTGACATATTTTAAAGGGGAAATGGGTAAGCTTGAGATAGTCTATTCTTCTAGATATACTCTTCACTGTGTTGTCCTGATCCCAATCTCTCTTGGTTTCCCTTCCATTTGCTGCCTAGTCTCCCCAATATCCATCTTTGTAGCGCAGTTCCAAAGGACATAGTGGATAAAGTTCAACAATCTGATAAAATTCTTTATTAAAATGCTAATTCATCATTGTCTCTGGACAAACTTTACCACTCTCTCAACCTTAGAGATATTGTTTTCAATTCTTTTTTTAAACTGCAAACCCCATAAATAATAGAGGTGTTTGAGAAATATTTGCTGACTTGAAGTGAGTTAACCCCTAAACTTGAAACTAGTATAATGGAATGATTTCTAGAGAGCATATTATTTCTAGACCAATCTTAACACTTATTTAATCATCTTAACTTGCCCTCAGCTTGTGGTCTTATAGGGTGCTTGCAGAGTTGTTTGTGAAATCCACTTTTTGATATTTGTTTCCTTTTAATAGCCTTCCTTATCAGTGTCGTCTGCCTTTGTGTTATGAGTTGCCAAAAAGGGATGGTAACTTTCGTTCATTTGAGGCCTTCAAGTAGAGGCTGAATGGCCCAATCCTTTGGGGAGATGCTTTATATTGGAGATGCCATACCCTATTTGGGAATATTGGACTGGGCATTGACTGAGGTCATGTCTACAATGTCTACAATTCAATGATTTTAGGTTAAAATTTCTTATTTTTCCTCTCAAACTAAGAGTTTACAAAATGTATACATTGGGCTTCATATCCTTGAAATAAGAGGATTGCCTACCTTATATCTGTGACCTCTTCCAGGTCCCATATTCTAAAGTTTTAGAATTTAAGTCTAGATTTATTTTATAGTAAATCAATCAACAGGCATTTATTCAGCACGTACTAGGGGCAGCTAGGTGGTGCAGTGGTTGGTCTTGAAGTCAGGAGGACAGAAGTTCAAATCCAGCCTCAGACACTTGACATTTACTAGTTCGTGACTTTTGGCAATTCATTTAACCTCGATTGCTTCCCATCCAGGATTATCTCCAGTCATCCTGATTCATATCTGGCTACTGGACCCAGATGGCTCTGGAGGAGAAAGTGAGGCTGGTGACTTAGCACATCACCCCCTCTCACTCAAATCTAATTCATCTGCTTGTCATGGCATCACTTCCCCAATGTCACGGTCTTCTTCCAGAATGAAGGACAAACATCATTAAGCACTGGCTAGGTACTAAGTGTTGAGGAAATAAAGACAAAAACAATCCTTGTCCTAAGAAATTTATAAGGAGCAACTATCTAAATGAGACAGCTCATTGGTGACGTGCATAGCATGCTGGTTTGGGGGCAGGAAGATCTGAGTTCAAATTTGCCCTCAGACACGTCATCTTGGACTAGTCACTTCACCTCTGCTTGCCTCAGTTTGTTTTATTTGTAAAATAGGAATAGTAATAGTACTTCCCAGGGTGGTTGTGAAGATCAAGTGAGATAATCATTGTAAAATTCTTAGAACAATGCATGGCATAGAATAGGTGCTATATAAATGTTGCTATTGTTATCAGCGATGTTGGATGAACATCATCCAAAATATCCAATACATGCACCATTTAAGAACCAATAGGGGGCAGTATTCACTTGATGAATGAATAAAAATGAGCAGCTCAAGATTAGGTTTTCAGCATTGGCTTAGATCCCTTAAATAAGAGCTCAGAACACGTAGTTTTCCTTCCTTTCAAATGTATAGCCTACATTTCATTCTAATGAGGATGTAATTTTTCAAAGTTATTTTGATACCAGTCCAACAGCAAGTCCTTTTTATGCATATGCTGTTTGCCAGGAGCCTTGGAAAGATCTGAAGAAGATGGGATTGGAGGTGGGGTTTGAAAGACACTGGAGAAACCCGGAGGTTGAAGGAAGGAAGGAGAGGATTCCATCATGGGGCCAAAACAGTCAAAAGTCACACTTAAGAAATGGAAGATCCGGTGAGAGGAATAGTTAAGTGATTCACTGTAGAGCATGTGTATGGGGTTACTGTAGCAGAAGAGCGAAAAGGTATGAAGGGGCCAGGGTGTGAAGGGTTGGCAATGGCCAACAAAACATTTTAGATTTGTTCTTGGAAATAATAGGGAGCCAACTGTGGTTTACTGAATAGGAGGATGAACTACATTTTGGCAGTTGAGGAGAAGATGAATTGGAATGGGCAGAGACTTGAGGGAAGGAGACCAACCAAAGTGATGATGTGAGGTGATGAGGGTTTGAACCAAGGTGTGTGGAGAAAAGGGGGAATATTTATGAAAGACATACAATAATACACAAACTTAAGATTTCAGAAGAGATTAAATATTTTGGGTAAGAGTGAGAAGAAAATGGCAATGAGTTTGTGAACCTATATGACTGAAAGTATAGTGGTTTTCTAAGCAGTAAAAGGCAATTTTGGAAGAGAGGGGAAGATTTGGTGGCAAGCTTTTTCAAAAATTATAGCTAGGAAATCAACCAAATTGGAATTATCTACAAATACTGTTTACAAGGAGGGTCTCCATTGATTTTATTCAACTTACTGAAAGGTTGGCATTAAATATGGTGAACCCTTATAAGAATCTCCAATAGAAAAGATGATGCAGTCTTTGACTGTTATGTATACATTTCTATTCATCACAGGACTAGGGCACTAGGAAATAGACCCTCACTTGTGATAAATAGCAGTATTCTTTTTCGAGCTCTCCAAGTTATTGCTGACTATAAGATTGTTTTTGGTGAGGCATTGTGGTTTAGTGACTTATCCAAGGTCACACAGTTATCATGCATCAAGGGTCTGAGGCTGGACTTGAACTCAGGTCCTTCTGACTCCTGGCTTGGTGCTCTATCTACTGTCACCTAGCAGCCCCCTGCCTATAAGATTTCAACTAAGATAGAAATATGTAATGATGTGAATTTAGTTTACTTTAGTTGTTTATAACCTTAACCTTGTTATGTCACATACATGGTCACATGAATAGAATTAGAAAGTCTAAATAGAAAGAAAATGGTCACAAATCTAACACATTTCTGTGTAGTAAACTTTCCCAATTAGAAGATAAAGTCATTAGGGCCAGCATTGTGTTTTGCTTATATCCTTTATTTCATGAATTTCTCTGACTTCCTTAACATGTATGTTGATTACTGGAGACAATCCTCTACTTCCCTTCCTAGGGTGGTAAGACATGAGCACGAGTTACTCAGGCTGGGTTTATCTGAATAGGTTGCAAACTGAATCTCTGGACTGAATACCCACATTGGTGAGAACTCAAATCCTTTGGAATATTGGAGGATCTCTAGTGCATAACACAATGAACCAAATAAACACTTAATCATTACTTTTTAGATTGTTTTAGAATTCATGGTCAAACAACTAATTTAGAAGCACAATTATTTGGAAGACTTAACTTTTTATCCCCTAAGCCTTTGTCAGAGCAAACTGTATGGAGATGATTAATTTCTTGAAGGTTAGATCACTAGAGTTTATCCTGTTTAATATCAAATTCTCTCAAGCCTGAGCATAGGTCTAAATTAGAGAAAGACCACCTTTCTGTCAATGGAGGAACAGGGAAGTTTTGTCACCAGGTTGGTCAAAATCTAAGATAACCTACTAAATTATAGAGTATTACAGAAGGGCACTCATCTGAACTATTGGAAACATATTCTTGAAATATTGAGCTATCAGAGAAACCTAACAGAAAGATCATATAAAAACGTATCACTCCAGCAAAATGTAAGATCCTTAGAATCGCTTTGTATCACTATTAGTGGAGTTCTAAGTGAGTCCAACCATTTCACATAAAAATTTGGACCTATATCCAAAGGTACCCAAAGACATCAGGGAAAAATGAAGTATGTTCATGTACAAAATATTTGTATTATCTATTTTTATGGCAGCACAGAATTGGCAGTTGAGAGGCATTCCTTCAACTGAGGAATAGTTGTGGTATAGATTTGTGATGAAATACTATTGTGCTGTAAGAAATGACAAAGAGGATGGCTTCAGAAAAACTTCAGAAGCTTTATATAAACTGATACAAAGTGAAGTGAGTAGAACCAGAGAATGATGAACATAGTGACAGCAGTGTTGTGATGATAGCTTAGCTATTCTGATTAATATAGGGATCCATGATTTTGATGCAAAATGAAAAATGCTCTGAACTTTCAAAGAGAGTTCTGATGGACTCAGTGCAGATTGAAGCAGATTTTTTCTGTCTTCTTTTTTCTTGCTTTTCTCCTCCCCATACAACATGGAAATGTTTTTCATTACTTCATTTGTATAATGAGTATCATAATTCTTGACTTCCTAATGTGTTGTAAAGGGCTGGAAAGAGGGAGAGAATTTGGAACTTAAATAAAAATAATAAATTTCTCAAAAGATAAATTTAGAAATTTTAAAAATGGAATCAGTGCATTTATTTTGTATCTCTTCTGTATTTATTTATCTGGGGATATTTTGTTCTCCCCTCTCCTACAGAATGTAACTTCATGGAAGGAAGAAATTATCTTTTTTTTATCTCTAGCACCTTGCATATGGCAGGTACTTAATTAATGTTCTTTGGAATGAGGTAGCCTGAATTTATCTAACAAGTTTATGGAAAATATAGTTTTTGCAGAGATATAAAAACTCAACTAATGCATTAACCCTGACCCTATGAATGAATTTAGCTGTAAACAATTTTAGTATTCATTCCAAACCGTGACTTCACACAGCTTACTGAAGGGCTGGCAGAATTTTTGCAATATTCAAAGGACATCACAACATCACTCAGCCAATGATGCTTGGCATGAAAAGAAACAATAATCTACATAAACATATTCAGACAGATAATCACAGATGAAACAGCCTCTGAGGGCTGGTCTGAGTTTGTGATTCTGATATAGTATGATTGCTTCTTAGGAGAAACTTTGAGCAAAGTCTAGAGAGCCCACCCAAATGCCTTCCTTCCTGATCCAGATATCTTCCCAACATGCCATGCTGCTTCTATTCTCAGAATATCATAACATGAAACACTTTATACTCTGTCCACTTTTTAGATAATTATGTAAAAAAGAAATTCTGAGGAGACTTGGTCCCACATGTAAAAAAAAGTCTTGTAGAACAGCTCTAGACTTTTAGTCGGAATGAACTCAATGTTCTTTGTAATTAAGCCTCATTAGTAATTTATCATGAATGTGGTCTTTGATTGCTTTCTTTTTTGATTTTGATTATGGTGGCAAATTAAGGCAATGCCCTTGTCTGAAAATGAAAGCAATATTAAACTGAATTTACTAGCTTCCCTAATTATTAGAGCCCAGATAGCAGTCTGAGTTTGGTCTAAATGAACCTTTAAAAATCAAAAGATGGAGATCATAAATATAATAAGGTCTAAGTTTTCCATTATCACCTGCCTTTGGTGGGTTCTCTTTATGCCATCTCTGACCCTTCATTTCACCTTTCTTCCTGTTTTCTCATTGCTTCTAAACAGTTTACCTGGAAACAATCTCAGTGATTTTTAGACTTTTACCCTTGGAGAGAGGAGTTCAAAGTCTTTATTTTATAGTTGAGGGAAGGAAACTAGCCCAAGAAAACATAGCTATTAAGTGAAAGATTTGAATTTTATTCTTGTCTGCTGGGGGCAATACCAATGAGTTTTCCATTGCACCAGGAAGAAAAGACTTAATGGAGGACTTGGCCATGAATGTCAAGACTTTGAATAACTGTTATATGGAAAATATATTTGAATTTTTCCACTTAACTTCAGAGAGCAGAATGAAGTATAGGCAGTAACTAAAGAGAAGCTGGTACCACTGATAGTTTCTTGTCAATTAGAGCTATCCAAGATGGAGAAGAGGTTTTCATAAGAGAAAGCTGGTTTCTCATCACTAGAAATAGTTAAAAACTGAGTGACTATCTTTTGAAATTTTTAAAGAGAGATCCAGATTTTGATACACATTGGATTTGATCATTTCTAAAGTTCCTTTAAGCATTGGGATCCTGTGATTCTGGAATTCTGTGACCCAGATCTACATTTCTACCTCCAATTTTATCTCTGTTTGTGATAATTGCATATTCTCTTTTTCCCTTCTTCAGACCCTGTAGATCTCATGTGAATATTCTAACTCACAGATTCTACTTTGCCTTACTTATGTGACCTTAAGTAAATTACTAACTTTTTTCTATCCTAGTTTCCTCATCTGTAAAATGAAGCTATATTAATAGCAGTCCCTCCCAGGATTGTTGTGAAGAGCAAATGAAAGAATAATTGTAAAGTGCTTAGCAGAGGCTGGTACTTGAGGAGGGCTACCTCAATGTTAGCTATTATTAGCTATTTGTTAGCTCTTCTGGTCTCAAATTGGGCATCTCACCGAGTATAAAGGGTAGGATAGATACAAGTTTTCTCATCTGGGATTGTATAACTCATAGTTTCCTAACTCGAGCCATGGGATCCTTTCACTGTCTTTTGAAAACTCAGACTAATTTTTTACATGAATGAAATAAACTACATAGCATTAGAAAGAAAACCAATTGTTTTGATATGTAGCTTAAGAATATTATAAAAGCAAATTCACAGTCAGCATACTAAAGGCCACTACTTCCATCATGCTAGTGATAGATGATATCATTGATCTGGGGAACAAATTCCTCCTTGCATTAATAGAATCTTTTGATGTCAGGCTCACAGAGCCTTTGGAACCATTAGAGAAATCCCATGGATCACATCTAGCCTGATACATACTCACTAATAGGATGACAGATTGACATTTATACATCTGTTCATTTTCACATAATGTATGTAGAAGTCATGAAAACCTAAATGGAACCATATCCCTGGCCTTTAGTTGTCTGGAAAACACTCAGGTCACTAGTGGGTCACAGGAGGGAAGAACTCGGAAGATGGAAAGTCTCCTTTCGCTGTCCCTGAGTTTCTTATTTTATACTGAAAACAAAATCAGGCAACCACTCCCCTCCATCCCAGGATAATTCAAGAGAGAACCAGGCTCCTCTAGGCCAGATGGAGTTCTATAAAGGGGACACTGACAACAGTTAGTCCCAAAATGTCCTTAGGTACTCACTCATATAACCAAAATCAGAATTGACAACGTTATGCATATATGGGAAAAGAAGAGACTTCAGAGATAATCTAGACTAATCTCAATCTTTTTACACATGAGAAACATGGGAGCCAGAGAGCTGGCAAGGCCTATACAAAGAAGGTACCCAATAATGAGTGACACAGCTCAGATTTACAGAATTGGGCCGTGAACCAGGTCCTATGATATTGGTCCAGGGCTCTTTAAAATATCCCATGCAGAGATTTTTATCCTCAAAGTCAACTGCTGATTTGGGATGTAAACTCTCCTTTCTCTTTCTCCTTGGCTCGCATCCCTTATCTGCCCCAACTCTGGAATGTTCCATGCTATATTTCCATGATACCATTTGTGTTTCACTTTCAAGAACCATTTCAATCAAGTCTCACTGGGGTGAGAGTTGGCAGGAGGAGTCCTCAGTATGTGATGGTCTACTCCATGTCTCTAGGGAAGTGCCCCCCACCACAAAAGCCCAGCGTATGTAGTTAACACTGACATCACACTTGAAGGTGTCCCTAGTGTCCATTCTGTCTATTGTCTAATTTCATTCTCCCAAAAACCTGGTCAGATAGGTAATATAGATATTATTATCCTCAGTTTATAAACAAGGAAACAAGCCCAGGAAGGTAAGTCATTTGCCCATAATCACACAAAGGTATGGGCATTAGGAGATGACATAGGGCTTCTAAATTCAAAGTCCATCGATTTGTTTACTATGCAGTTCTACTGCTCAACCATTACAAAGTATACTGGACAGACAATGAGCAAAGGGAGGGAGGGAGGAAAGAAGGAAGTCAGGGACGGGTCAAGGAAGGGAACAAAGAAGGGAAGAAGGAGGGAAGGTCAAAAAAAGCCTTGCTTGTCATGATATTCACTAGACTTTTCAGCAGTTCCTAAGTACATTGTAGGTTCACAATAACTATTGGGAGGCTGGATGATTGAATGAATGGTTGCCAGGCAATCGGAGAGAACTTTCCTATGAATGGGCAATCTGAAAGTCCATAACAACCTAGCCTTAGCCAGTGGAAAGAATCTAGCTGTGTGTTTATTTTATTCACTCTAAAATATGATTCTCACTAAGATCTAAGGATGACATTTGGAAGAAGTTAAAAATTGACTTGGACGTGCTGTTGATCAAACCATTTTGTTATTTTATCACATACGTGTTGGATAAAATAGTGACCTTCAGCTGGCCTTCACATGTGCAAGTCTAGAGAAAAGCACTGGGGCAACCGTTTCTATGCCGGTCTTTAATCTTACTTTCCAGGAAGCCTTTCTTGATCTGCTTTAATGTTAATATCTGCCCTCAATTGATTGTCTTCAATTTAACCTGTTTATTTCTTGAACACAGTTGTCTCCCCCATTAGATCATGCACTCTTAGACAGGAAGAACCATCTTTTGACTTTCTTTATATTCCCCAGGATGTTGTATAATCATAATAATAATAATAATGCTTGTATGTTATATTAGGTGCCTAACATATTTCTTACTGATGAGTGATTTATGAAATATGAATTGATGGAAAAGAAATCTGGATTTTGAGAAGATAGATCATTTACTGTGTGATTTTGGGAAAGCAATTTTGCTTTTCTGTGCCCTCATTTTCTGATCTAAAAATGTGAACATTGGGAGAGATGACTGGCAAAGACCTTTTAAACCCTGATGTTTTGGTGTTTTGCCAAAATTCAGCAAGAAATAAGAATTTATAATTATAGGTGCTTGTACTACTTAAAATGATTTAGTTTCAAATGATAAGGAAGTTGTCTATGGTTGTTTAATAATGCAGCTCTTTTCTTATCTGTACCACCATCATCTTTATCAATGAGATATGATGGCATAGGGAAGAGAATGCTTGAGTTAAGAGTCACGGGGTCTGGATTCAGATCTCTTTTCCTTGTCTAAAAAAATGAGTGAGTTAGATGAAATGATCTTTAAATCTTAACTAAGTAGATGATTCTTGTGTGGAATTTACAACACTGTTTTCAAAATTGACAGTTTTTTTAAAGTAGTCATCAAAGTTATCATTGAATCTAAAGTTACTACCCAGGGGATTTGATTTCATTATCTTTTTTTTAGGTTTTTGAAAGGCAAATGGGGTTAAGTGGCTTGCCCAAGGCCACATAGCTAGGTAATTATTAAGTGTCTGAGACCGGATTTGAACCCAGGTACTCCTGACTCCAGGGCTGGTGCTTTATCCACTGAGCCACCTAGCCACCCCTTCATTATCTTTCAAAGAAAGGAACTGATATCAATAGATGATTGCCTATTTATTCCCTATGTACATAATTGTTTGAACATTGAGTGAGTTCCCCAATAGATTATGAGCTCTTTGAGGTTAGGGACTGTCTTTTGCCTCTTTTTTGTATTTCCCAAGCTCAGCACAGTGCCTTAGCACATAGTACATATTGAAGAAATATTTATTTATGGATAGTAAGATAAATACATGTTTCTCTCACATCTAATATTCACTGATTTGATTATAATCCTCAAAATACATTTCAGGATAAATTATTTTTAATTTTATAGTAAGGATATGATGAGATCTTAGACCTTTCTCCTTACCACATAAATTTCTTTGTTTATCTCTTTCCATTTAAAAAAAATTCTTTCTTCTGCCCACCCACCTCATTCATTAAAATGGAGTATTTTTTTTAAATAATGCTTCCTATTCGGTGTCCTGAAAATGTCAGGACGTCCTGATGCATTGAAAAGAAAAATCCTCCAGAGCTAGCAGCTTCTCGGAATTTAAGAAATGTAACCTTTCAAAGAGATTGGATTTGATTCAAATAGAAAACACTTTCATAAAACCATTTCTGCTCAAGGATCTTGGGCTTATTTTAAAGCTTTATATTATAATTAAAGTTTTCAAGCAATACAGGGACATTCATTTACTCTCTTCAGTAAGACATATACATATATTGATCTAGGCACGAGAAATGACCAAAAAAAGCATCCTATAGCAACACACTTTAAAGACCCAAATCATTATTGATATGAGATGTTTCCTAAAATTCCTTCTGGACATTTTCTCCCTAATTGATTGAAAGCTGTGGTGTATGGTCACCCAGCAGTGGCTAGTACCAATTCAAGATTCCAGGGCTGAATGTGGGTCACTGACAGACCTTGGTGAACGTAGTAGGTATTTATAATAAATGTTTACTGATTGCTTGATTAGTGAGAGACTCCCACTGCCAGAACAGGACAGCATTCTACACACTAAAGGGTAGAGAAATAATTGAGTATCTACTTGCTAGTTATTCCTGTCTCTGCAGACTTCTAGGATGGGACCACTTGGACGCACATTTTTTTTTGTCAGGAAGCGGAGGGCTCCTTTAAAAAAAAAAGAAGAATTTTGATTAACTGCACATATAGGTGTACATGTGGCATCAAATTGTAATGACGTCTGCATGAGCATTTTGAACACAAATGGAATGGGGGATATTCCAATCCGATGCTTTCCAAAGGGAAGGAATATGTCATAATATGGAACAAAGTAACAAGACATAGGGACTCAAAACACAATGTTCTAGTTGAGTCAAAGCAGTTTTTATTCAATTCAACAAGCATCGATCAAACTCTTCTTCTGGTCAAGGCGCTTCAGGAACTGATGATACAAAGGTAAAAAAAGAAAATAGCCGCTGCCCTCAGGGACTTTAGGCAGGAAAATGGACCATCTCCATTGATTTTACAGTATCAGGCTTTCTAGCTTCATATATCTGTGATAGGAGGATTTTTTTTCAGGAGTCTGTTATGTTCTAGGCAATATGTTGGTGCTGGGGAAACAAGGGAAAAAAATCCCTGCCCTCAAGGAGCTTACATTCTATTGAGGAAAAGCCACCTGCACATAGAAAATTAAATATATAATGAATATGAATAACTCATTGAGGGAAGGGTACAAGCATCAAGGGGAGAATGAAGATGGGCTTCCTCTGTGGGGTAGTATTTGAACTATAGAAGACAGAGATCCTAAATGTGGAATTAGAAGGGAGTGTCCTAAATGGGATGTAAAGAAGTCTGGGACAGAATCAGGGGATGGAATACTGAGTTTAAGGACAGCAAATGGACCAGTTTGGCTGGAGCCTAGAATATGTGAATGAAGCTGCAGCTGCATCTTTGCATGGAAATCTGAGAAGGCTGTATATAATCCCGCAAGCAGTAGGGAGCCACGGAAACTTCTTGAGTAGTAGAATGAAATGGTAAGATTTCTGCTAGAAAAATATCATTTGGCAACTATTCAGAGAGGGAATTAGGTAAAATCTTTAAGCAAGAAAGAGAATTTCAAGGTTTACCATCCCCGTAATCTGGGACAAAGAGAATGAAAACTGGAACTAGTGTGATAGCTGTGTGAACAGAGAGAAGGCAACAAAAACCAAGAACCAGTGGAAGCTAATGAGTCAAGCAAGCAGGAGAACATAGAATATGAAGAGAAGAGGACCCAGGAGAATGCTCTGGAATTAATTCAGGCATAGGGAGAGGGGAAAAGATGGTGCTTTAGCAAAGCAGCAGAAGTGGACAGGGTCAGATGGGTAGGAAAACCAGAAGAGAAGAGGAACCCCAAAGTCTAAGGTAGAGAGACTCTTTAATTAACAATAAGTAAGTCAACAAATCTTTATTAAACCCTAGTTTTATGACAGATACTGTGCTAAGTGCTGAGAATAAAAATGAAACTAAAAAAGACATTTTGGAGAAAAGGGTAGTCTACATAATCCATTACTGTGGGGTGGTGAAGAGGAAGGAAGACAGAGAAGACCGTTGAATCTGCCAGTTAAGAAAGATATCACTGATCATTGTGTAGAGAGCAGTCAGTTGAGTGGGAAGGTCAGAAGTCAGGTTGTGTGGGAAGCTTTTTAAGATTTGTGTGGGAAGACAAGAATTTAGGATTGGAGACTAGACAACTTGAAGTTTGGCTGGAAAAAAAGAAAGAAAAGAATCAAATGATTTGAAGAGATGTAGGGTCTATTTTTTTTTCTTTTTGCATTTTTTCCTGTTTGACTATGGTTTTTTAAAAAAATACTTTCTCCAGTATACTCTATGCCAATGCTTTTGTTTAATTATTTTGATTTTTAAAACATTTTAATGGAAGACTATTAAGATGTTCATTCTTTCTCTCTCTTTCTCTCTCTTTCTTTCTCTTTCTTTCTTTTCCTTCCTTCCTTCCTTCCTTCCTTCCTTCCTTCCTTCCTTCCTTCCTTCCTTCCTTCCTTCCTTCCTTCCTTCCTTCCTTCCTTCCTTCCTTCCTTCCTTTCTTTCTTTCTTTCTTTCTTTCTTTCTTTCTTTCTTTCTTTCTTTCCCTCCCTGATCAGCAACCATTATATCAGAGGATTACATAGATTTTGTTACATTTAAACAATATTTTCCTATTAAAAATACATACCATCATCTGTTAGCATTCATATTGTAAAAAATGACACCAGGTTTACAATAAACACATAAGTTGTATATAAAATGCTCTTTTGCTAAGTAATAAATGCCATTTGTGTAGAGTTTTAAGGTTTCTGATGTGTTTTAAATCCATCATCTCATTTGATCCCAATGATAGCAATTGTGGAACAGGTGGTTGGTTCTTGTCCTTCATTATTGGAAGTGGCATCAGTATATTAGAAACAAGTTACAGAGTGTCCGATGATGGCTGATCAGACCGATATGAGCCCGGAATGTTCTACCATAGGTTGAGCACAACTAGGCCATGTGCAACAGGTATACCATGCATTAATATGCCCATTTAACGGATGTGGAAATGAAGTTCAGACAGAGTAAATGGCCTATGACCATCAATTAGTGTCTAATACAGTGCTTTGGATATGGTAGATAATAGTATTATGCTGGGGGAAAAGGCCAAGGAAAACAAATCTAAAGCCTTTGCATTAGAGATGATGTAGCCACAATGATTCAAGGGAAATTACTACCCAAGACAAAGAAGGGACTAGTAAGAGAAGACACAGTTGCCCTTGACCAAATCAAGTCATTTAACCCAGACAACAGCTATGATAATAACAACAATAAAAAGCATTAACTATTCTGAGCGCAGAGTGAACTAGGAGCTGTGCCAAGCGCCTTGCAAATATGGCCTTATTCCATCCTCCCAACAACCCTGGGCGGAAGGGTCATTATTAGTCTTATTTCACAGTTGATGAAACGGAGGCAGCTGGAGGTTAGGTGACTTGCCCAAGGTCAATCAGTTAGTGCCTGAAGTCAACTTTGAACTCAGTCTTACTTTCCAGGCTCAGCAGTCTGTCCATTGTGACACCCAGTTGCCTTAGATACTACCTGAAAGTAGATTTGAGTTCACCACAAGAAAGAAGTCAGTGTTAAGAGGAAATCCCAAGATGGAATGGGCTGCCTAATGAGTGGTGTTAGATCTAAGGTTAGACTAATGTTCTGGTCCTATTATGGTGAGTATGGTGTTTGTTCAGGAAATGTCTACACTTCCTTCCAATGCCAAACTCTAATGATGAGCTTTAGCTTATCCATCTTTGTTAGGACAAATTCTGAATCACTGTAGTCATCACAAACCAACTAACTTTTTTTTTAGAGAACTTGATTCTCCCATTTCTAAGAGACCCTAAGGCCAGGGGCTAGTGAACTGGGTTTGGAGATTAGCATATATTACAAAGTTTGTTACTCATTAGCTCTGGAAAAGGGAATAAGTCACATTCCCACTTCACAAGGGCAGTTTAAAATAAAATTTAAAAATAGTACAGGGCTACATATACTTTTAAGAGAATGGCACCATTAGTATGTGTTATAAGTTCCAAGTACAATTAGTTGTCTATGATCGTTTCTTGTCCATTACCAGACAAGAGGATCACTATGAATCGAAGATGATGTTATACTTTATTGATAGCTAATGGGCTATTTTTTTAAGTGAAACATTTTTCTTTTATGCCAGATTCACTTTTTCAGCTGGTTGAAAATAATACACAGCACTGATTCTAAAACAATTACTCGTTCAGAGCACCATGTTCTATTGTCTCCAGGATTACAGCAGACAAGTTATGAGACTCTTACATGTGATTGTGTTATTTCAAACAATTCACTGCATGTTTATTGAATCTTGGATGTCATAGTCTGGAGTGGGGAAGGAAATATTATTTCTATAGCACCTATTGTGTGAGAGGCTTTGCAAATATGATCTCATTTAATCTCTGTAAACAGGTGCTGTTGGTATCCCCATTTTATAATTGAAGAAACTGAGGCATTCAGAGGTTAAGTCCCTTGGCTGAGTTATCCAGCTAGGAAGACTGAAGCCACATGTGACCTCAGGTCTTTCTCACTCTTGGCCTGGCATTGCCCAACTACTAAGACTGTCAGTGGCACGCTCTTGGAGACTGGTGATCTAAAGCATGGGTTCATGATTACCTAACTCATTTCTAGGAGGCTCTCCCTAATACTGAGTCTAAAGCTTTGTCACATGTAACTTTTATCATGATTCTAGTTCTGTCATTCTGTAGAGTTCTATGGAGTAAGTCAAGACAATTTCATTGTAGAACTGAAGAAATGTCAACTCTGGTCACTTGGGAGGCAGAGAGACAAGCAAATCCCCAAATATTAAGTCTGGCGTACCCTGTGTGACCATGCTATTTCAGAGAAGGAAAATCAAATAAGAAGAATGCATTCACAGATGTTATTATGACATAGAGGACCCAAGGTTTATAGGCAGAGTAACTGGATACAGGTCCTACCTTTGTGACTTTGGGCAAGCTCCATCATCTCCTGGGATGGGAAGTAGGGTCGCTCCTCAGGTTCCTTTGACCACTAAATCCCTATCTACTCAGTTAATAGGAAAGGATGGGAGAGATTTCACAGTGAACAATTAGCTGGGTTCAAAGGGAAAGGGGACAGAGGCCAGGCTGAGCCACAGATGTGGATGATGCTTATTCAGTGGAATCTTTTTAAGTGACATTTGATTTTTCTGTTACAAGGGACACTGTGTCTGAGTTATAGCTCCTGCCCCTATTGAAAAGAAAAACAAGATGTGTGTGTGGGGGGCTAAAACACACAAGCCTTCATAAAAGATAGACTGGGGGGATTTGTCCTTCTTTGCAAAGACTTTAAAACAAGGAGCTTGGGAGAACAGTGATCAAAACCCAAGGGCTTAGCAGATGCTCTCTCCTATTTGGGATAATACATGACTGGCTATTTGAGGCCTCAAGGGAAAGCTTCAGTTTAAAGAGATTTTTCAGGAAGACTTAGAAATAGAAGTATTGTTTGAAAGCTTTTGAAAAAGCTCCTTGCTTCCAGCAAGAATAGGGTTTTTTTTTTATTTCTAGTTTCAAGTAATTTAACCAGCAATTGTTGAAAATATATTGGGCCAATTCAGAAGTCTCAGTCTATGTAAATAATCCCTTAAAGCATCCCCAACCATCTGGGATTTCAGGCACAATAGAATTCTTGCTGATCTCCCCCAGGACTGGTCAAGCAGAAGTAAAATGTGGGACCATGAAGACTAGGGTTCCATTCTTGATTCTGACATTTCCAGTGCAGAGGGACCTTGAGTAAATCATTGTCCTTCTCAGCTGTTTTCTTACTTGTAAAGTGGGAATAATAAAAATAGGGCTTGGGAACCTTAAGGGACTATGCAAATGCTAGCTACCATCATCATTTATCTTTGATTTCACTTTATTCTTTTTTTTCAGAGGTAGCTTCATGGCAAAAAGGAAAGAGAACTGGAGCTCAGGTCTGGGAAAACCTGAGTTCAAATTCAACTTCAGATAAAAGGTGAATAGCGATAAAATGCCTCCTTCATAGGGTTCTTCTGAGGATCAAATAGGGTGAACTTTAAGACACTATGAAAATTCTACCTATGATTATTTTCTTCATTGTCTTCAGCTTCATTATACTCTTATCTTCAGAGGCAGTTAGGTGCAAAGGAAAGGGCACGGGACCTCGAGTCAGGAAGACTGGAGTTCAAATCTGGACTCAGATAGCTATTAGCTGTGTGACCCTGGGCAAGTCACTTTATGTCTACCTGCCTCAGTTTCCTCAATTGTAAAATGAGAATCATAACAGCCCCTACTTAGCAGGATTGCTCTGAAGATAAAATGAGATTATTATACTTTCACATATGATTCTTTTCTTCCATCACTGTTCTCCTCCTGATACAAGCTTTCGTCACCTCTTGCCTGGACTATTCTCTTCCCACTATAATTTATCAGCCACTCAACTTTCAAATTGATCTTCCAAACACACAGGTTGGGCCAAATTACATAGACTTCCAAGATCAAAGGTCAATCCTCTGTTGGGCTTTTGTAGCCCATCAGAGCCTTGTCCCTCCTGAACCTTCTAATCTCTTAACATCTTACTCCCTTCCTTGTACTTTTGGGGACATGGCATTGGCCCCTTGGTTGTTCCTCTCCTGGGACCCTCCACCTCCCTCCTCCAGACATTTCTTCTGATGAACAACAACCTTCCAGATTCTTGGGCTTCCTTCAAGTCTCAGCTAAAATCCTACATTTTCAAAGAGAAGTCTTTTCTAGTGCCCCTTAATCTGGTCTTTTCTTTCTGAGAAAATCCCCAATTTACCTGGCATTGAGCTTTTTTCGATCTCATTGCTTTCATGGTTTCTTCCCCTTAAACTGGGAACTCTTTGAGAGGTGGGACTCTTTGGATCTATCTTTGTGTCTCACTGTGCAGAGTGCCTTAAGAAATACATGTTGACTTGATTGATCTCAAAGGCCATTGAGTCCAAGACCATGATGAGACCCAGAGAGGTTAACTTATAAAGTCTAATCACCAGACATGTTATTGAAATGTTGTTAACGTCTACTTCCAGTGTCTAACTTTCCACAAAATGATATTATCAGCAAAAGCTATAATGCATTAAAGCTACCAGTGAAACATATGGATAGATAAATACATAAGGTCTCAGAAGACAAGGACACGTTCAGTTAAAAGTCATTGGTGAAATGTATGAATGGGTAAATACATAAGGTCTCAGAAGACAGGGACCAGTGTGTGTGTACGCATGCATGCAAAAGGTTCAGTTCAGTTGCCCAAAGTCACACAAGGGGTAAGCAGAAAATCAGGATTGGAACCCAGGCCCTAGGATTCCCACATCTGGGCTCTATTTTTGCCCAGCCCTCCACTGCTTTCCAGAACTATGCTGTAAAATAAAAAGCTTTCAGACTTTCCAGTAGTCTAGTAGAGCAGAGGCCCCCAGAGGCAGGCCCTATCTCATGTGGGCATCCTATGCAGGGCGCATCCGAACATTAAACAATCACGAATGCGACTGGAAGGTGGAACCGTAGATAATAAATTGTCTGACCGGATTGCAGAGCCAAGAGCTCTGACTCTGGTCTTCCATAGCAATTGACTATAAATGAGAAAGCTTAGTGGAGGAGTTTAAATATTTATAAAAATTAACCTTCCAAATCCCAGAGGCCCAGTGTTTGACAACATCAAAGCTGGAGCCCTCCATTTCAAGCTACTTAGCGAACGATAGCTACCAATAAAGCAGAGGCCCAGGCAAGCTGGGGTTCAAAGGCTTTGAAATGTCAAGAGGGGAAGGAACCTTAATACTTGGAAATCAACACTGAATTAGCTGAAAAGCTCCCAGCCTCAATTGAATCCCAGCTCACTAGATTGAGAGATGTCCCTTGTCTCACTTTCTGCAATATTCATTGACTGCTCCATGCCAATGATGTACTATGTGATCCTTGGACCACAGACATTTTCAGAGCTTAGAAATTTGATAAAACAAAATCTAGCATATTGCAAAGTGATTCCCCTGAGACTGAAGCATCAGCTAGGGAAAAAAAATGGCGAGATCATTCAATCTTTTCATTCCCTTTAGACTCATGTGATCATAGATACAAAACTAGAAGGCACCTTTGAAACTACTTGATCCATTATACTCCCATTTTACAGATAAGTAAAATGAGACCCAAAGAATTGCCCAATATCACACAGGTAGGGACAGAGACAAGATTGACTCCAAATCTGATGCTCTGACCACTCTGTCAAAGTCACCCTCCCTTCTTATCCTCAGAGTTCTATATACAATGGAAGAGACACTAGCTTCAGAAACAGAGCACCTCGGTTTAAATATTACATCTTTCAATTACTCCCTGGGTCACTTTTAGCAAGTCAGTTATTTCATGTAGGCCTTATTTTATATAGGGAGTTGGACTAGGTGGTCTCCAAGTTTCCTTCCGGTTCTATTATCATATGAGCCCATAACTATCATTAAATTATTCCTGATGGACAAATATAGCCTTCTTTTAAAGGGTTCATAGAATTGCATGGTGAGGATATGCTGTCTTAACAGAGCTGGAATCCCTTTATAAAATAGTAAGCATTCAATTGAGTTTAATTAATTATTCTTTCCAGATTGAAAACAGTTGAGACATAATGGGTTTTCATGAACTCCTTTGGAGTTCATGAAATCCTTCTATAAACCTTTTGCATCATAATGAGTGGAGATCTGTTGACATTTGTTGTCTGTCACAATGATTATAGCTCTGGTGGTACTCATGTTGTACCAATGTGTTCTTAGGTATTAGGCTCTAAGTTTCAATTGAGATAAGAGCTGAGGAAATGGATACTGGTGGTAATGATATATTCCATGATACAGTGCATAGTGTGCCAAATTGAGAGGCAGAGGATTAGGACTTAAATCTCTACTCTGCCATTTGTTATCTCTGGGACCTTGGGCAAACCTTGTACCTTCCATGGGCTTCAGTTTCCTTAGCTGTTAAATATGAAGTATTGGACCACATGATTTCTAAGCTGGAGACTTATACTCTTTTAACCATTTGAGTAATTTCCCTCAAAATGACCCTGGGAGGGACATGGAAGCATTTTTTTCATTTCAAAACTTACTATGAAATTTCAAGATACAACAGCTGTCAGCCTCAGTTTCCTCAACTGTAAAATAAGGATGTTGGACTAGATGACTTTAGAAGTCCCTTCCATCCCTGACTCTATGAACCTAGGAATTACTTCAATGCTTTCTATAAATAGTCTTCTGCTAAGTTCTGGGAATAAACAAAAGAAAGAAAAAGTCATTGAGGAGCTCACATTCACTGGGGATATAGCCTACAGATTCTTCTGAAGTGTCTGTGATTGCTTCAGAATGAGAGTTCTTTGCAATAATGTGGATCACAACCCATCCTTGCTTGTCCTCCTCTACAGTTCTTGTCTTTGTCCTCCCATGTATCTTCCGCTGGGGATTTACCAACGATAGAGTTTCTTAGTTGTCTTGACTTTGGCATGATTGACACTGGACTCATGCATGTTAGTTATTCATTGCCTATTTTATAGATGAGGAAATTGAATGTATGGGATTAGGCTGGTTTGGTATATCTCTAGAAGAAAGAAGTAGAAGGGAAAAATTTCCCCAAATTGAACACTATCCCAAAGCATTGCCATGGAAAGTAATGGATGATTCTTTACTTGAGGCCTTTAAGCAAAGGCCGGATGACCACTTGGTGGGTCTATTTTAATTGAAAAGATTTTTCTATGTATGATTTGACCTAGATGGTCTACAGTATATGACACTTTCCATACCCATTATCTCCCATCTCTCTGGTGAAAATGGAAACTCTTCCTTTCAAAGATGAGAAAACTGAAGCCCAGGGAGACTGAACATAATGCCTAAGATCATGCAGGTGGAAAATGGAGTCAGGAGCTCTGACTCCAAATTCTCTAATAACAGCTACCTTGACTCAGGAACCTGTAATGACTGGCTCCCAAGGCTCTCCATAATCCAGAAGAATCTACTTTTTTTTTTTTTGCCTCTTTCAAAGAGTTTTTAAACTACTTGGGAGGCAAGACTAATTTACATGAAAAGATTGGAGATCAATATGAAAGAGACTATGGATTCAGGAAAATATTAGGCTGAAAAGCTCCCTGAAGGCTATTTTATTTAAGCTCTTCATTCTATAGATAAGGAAACAGAAACCAGGAGAAATTCCCCCAAATCAGTGGTGAGCCAAGATAGAACTCGGGGCTACTTTGACCACTCTGATCTCTCACTATCTGACATTTAGAGATTAGAGTGTTTAGAGATTACAGTGTGAAACTGATGACATTTAATAGTCGCCAAACAACATGTGTTGATTAACTGGTGGAGAAATAGGATTTGGAATCAAAGTATTATTGAAATGAGATGAAACTTAATAAGAGAAAATTTAAAGTCTTTTTCTTAGAGGTTAAAAAATAAGCTTCATAATTACAATATGAAGAGGCATCCCCACAGAGTAATTTTTCTGAAAAAGATTTGAAGGTTTCAGTGAACTGGAAGCTCAGTGTGAGTCAGTGCAACGTGGCTAACAAGAAATCGGACACAATCTTAGGTTTCATTAAGAGAAGCTGAACTTCCAGGGGAAGTAGGTGAATATTCATTGTCAGGCCTCACCATGCTCATCTCCCTCTTGGTTGGACTCCATCTCTGGACTTCTCTGTCTCCTTGCCAGCTGCTTCTCACTATAGAGAAATCTCTGCCCTTGGGATAGTTCTCCTGATGAGTGAGGTTGTAGCTCAGATTGCCATTTCATGAGGTTCACCAGTCATACCCAGGTAACAAAAACAACATCATTTATATAGCATTTACTTTGGGCAAGCAAAGTGCTAAGTGATTTGCAATTATTATTTCATTTTAATCTCTCAACAACACTGAAAGGTAGGTGCAATTATTAGCCCCATTTTATAGATAAGGAAACTGAAGCAAACAGGCATCAAATGACTTGCCCAGGGTCAGCCAACTAGTAAGTCTTCTTGATTCCAGATCTGCTATTGCATCACTTAGCTTAACTCACAGTCTGGAATTATTTTTCTTCCTATTTTTTTTTTTTGTTTTACCAAGGCAATGGGGTTAAGTGACTCGCCCAAGGTCACACAGCTAAGTATTAAGTGCCTGATATTGGATTTGAACCCTTTTCCTCCAGACTCCAAGGCTATTGCTTTATCCACTGTGCCACCTAGCTGTCCTCATGACTCTAGAAGACCAGCGAAGAAACATTATCTACCCACCTACTCACAGAGAAGCCATGTGTGTATATATTCATTCTTTACCCCAAATCCTTTTATTCTTTCCAGTTTGATTTTATTTTTTTTATTTATGGAACAAAACACATTTCCATAATATAGTATAATTAAAAAATGACTGCACATGAAACTGAAAATCTATTATTAGATTTCATGTAAATATTTTCTTTTTTCTCTCCTTGCTTTTCTCTCCTCTTTCTTTTTCTTTCATATCTTCTTTTACATTTCTACCATCTATTTCTACCTATCATCTACATTTCTTCTTCCCTCCTTCTTTCTGTCTCTCTCTCTCTCCCACCCCTTTCTCCTTGGCCAGACCTCAGTTGTAATATCTGGGCCAGCACATTTTAGAAAGGCTCTAATTAAACTGGGCAGTAACCATATAAAGTTAATCAGAATGGGGCAAAATCCTGACTTCATGTCAAATGAGGTTCAGTTGAAGGACTAGGGGACCCTTATAGAAGAGAAGAGAAGACTCAAAATGGGGATGTGATCTCTGCCCTCAGATATTTTCAGATCAGATTGAAGAAGATGAAATAGCTATTTCAGCTTGACTTCAGAGATTTGAGTGAATAGCAATGGGGGGAAGCATCCAAGAAAGTCTTTGCTAGCTATAAGGAAAATTCTTGTACTCACTAAAGCTGTTCTCAAGTGGAGGTGACCACTGTGGGAGGCAGAAGATGTGTTCTCCCCCTCCCTGGACAAACACTGGATGGCCACTTAGTGAGTATTTTTTTTTTCAATTTTGGTTTGAATGAGATTACTACTGAGGTCCCACCGACCTCTTAAATTCTGCAGATCCTATGTCCTTGAAGTTTGGCTTTGAGGTATCTGACAAAAGGAAAGATTCGAGATTCCTGGGTAGGGAAACTACATGATGAGAATGGTATTCTTACAAGACTGGTTTGGCAGGGTGATGTAGGGCAGGTGGGACTGGAAAGGGATAGCACCAGAAGGAGCAACTAAGGGGGGAATGTGAATAATCTAGAGATCATGAGGGCCTGGATCAGGTCTAGTAGTGAATCTGAGTTGACTGTTCATATCTCCAGAGCTTCTAAGCCCAAGTAACTTTAAAGACATTTACAACTCTCCAAAAGGTCTCTGAGTAGGCTTAGGAACTTCAGCTATTTATTGTTAGTTAGGAACCCCCAAATGATATCAGTGAATAATTATAGATCAGTGGAGAGTTTTAGCAATCTGTACTTTATTCTTCTGCTAGGAATGTCTGAGTTGTGGAACTTATCTCACGCCACCACCACAGCCCAAATACTCTTTGTGATTGACTTTCTGGACAGATAAATAACAGAAGGTCAGAAGCTTCCCTTCCTTTTCATACAAAGTCATGAATGTACTCAGGGATGGAAGCATCACACCTATTTTATCCCAGCACCTGACAAGTGAGTTTGGGAATTATGAGTGTTATGAGATTTTGTGGAGTATTCATCAGAAGGTAGCCTACTGAGAGACACCCATATAAGTCAAGATAGTATAAAGGGGAGAGGACCAGCATTTGTGTCATGAAGCCTACCTCTCACAAATACTGGCTGCATCACCCTGGGAAAGTCACTTAAACTTTCATTAACATGAAAGAGCTTTCTAGGACTATGAGTTAAAAGAGAATTGCTGAACTGTATCAGTGAAGGGAAACTGCACACCAGGAGTTCTACATACAGATACTCTCCAGGTCCAAATAAAAAATAAACAAGTAAATAAATAGAGCCTACCAGTGGAAATTGGACTAGGTCTTCTTTAAAGTAGCCTGGGAAGGAGTCACCAGAATAGCCAGTATGGGGAATTCCAGGTGTGAAAATTCTCTCTACCTGCACAGACGACCATCTACTCATAACTTAGAAGATAAACAGACAAATCCTAAGTCGCTGCCAGAGGCACTGACCATTTGAGCAATTTGTCAGAGGTCATACACCTATTACATGTGAGAGGTGACATGTGAGACTAAGCCAAGTCTCCTTGACTTCAAACCTGGAACTCGTTTTACTCTATCATGCTCCCTCTTTGTACTAAGTCATTATAAAATTAAGAATAAGCTTCATTTATGAAACATATTATAAATAGAGTTCATATTTAGTTGTTAAAATCCTCCAAATTATTCAGTCAGGTAAAATGAACATATATGGGGAGACAGTTAATAATTGTTGTCATCAGTATTGATAGAGACATTTCAAGTTTGCACAAAGAAGACAAATCTCATTTGACTCTCACAGCAACCTCTAGGAGATAGGTACTAATACAGATGAGGAAACTGAGACTGAGAGAGGTGGGGATTTACCCAGGGTCAAAAAATGGTTGAGTGTTCAAGCAATTTGTCAGAGGTCACATAGCTATTATGTGTGAGAGGTGAGATGTAAGCCCAGGTCACCTTGACTTCAAATCTGGAACTCTCAGATCTTTCTGATTCCATATATCAGCACTTTATCCACTGACCACTATCTGCCTCTAACAGAGGCAGTAAAAATAACAGTAAAAATATATTTTGAAAATGGATGACAAAAGTTCCTCCAGGTTAATTATCTAATGGATATAGTTTTACCTCACAAATAACCTATATCTCTCTTTCTCCACACCCATGCCTATTTTAAGTTAAGAGTAAAAAGCAGTCATTGAAATGACAAAGCATTCAAATAAATTCATTCACATGCAAAATCAATAAATGGACTTTCAATTCCCCAAGAGCTGACAATATCAAAGACTTGGAAGAGCCAAGGTTTATTAAGGCTATAGATTCAATTCTACTCTCTTCCAAAATAGCTCATTAAAGCTACTATTTCCTTACACCAATGGTTGCAAGTGATGACATCATTAGTTGAGAAACTTCAAAATGTTGCCGGATTCTAAATCAAAACAATGAGGAGACAAGATAGGATATATATCCAACCTGGTTTAAAAAGACATTTTTGGAACCTTTCACTGAAACAGAGCCCTATATACAGAAGAGAAACCATGGTGTGAGGTAGCCCTGAGTTTGAGTCCTATTTCAAACATTTACTGGTTTTGTGACTTTGGACAAGTCACTAAACCTCTCTCTGTGCCTCAGAAACTTTTGTTTTAGTTTTTTTTTGCAAGGCAATGGGGCCAAGTGGCTTGCCCAAGGCCACACAGCTAGGTTATCATTAAGTGTCTGAGGCCGGATTTGAACTCAGGTACTCCTGACTCCAGGGCCGGTGCTCTATCCACTGCACCACCTAGCTGCCCCCAGAATCTTCTTAAATAATTGATTACCAAAAAGACTCCAGTCTACATTTGAAAGAGACATTTCTTCAGTGATAATTCTATAAGCAAATGAAATATAACTTCTCTCCTCCCCTCCAAAGAAAAAAAATATATAAAAATATGTACAGTTCTACACTTCTGTGGTTACAAAGAAAGAAAACAGGAAAAAAAAGGACTCCCAGATCTCAGGGACTGCACATTCTAGTAAAAAGAACACAGTATATGAACAAATAATTCTCTTTCCAAGAAAATTTGAGGAGGGCAAGGGCACTAAGAACTTGGTGGGACAAGTCTAAGAAAATGTTTGGGAGGGAGATGGCATTATGCAGTGGGAAGAGCATTGCCCTTCCAAGCAAATGAATTCAAATCCCACTGTTGTTACTCACCGACTAGGTGACCTTCTACTTCACTTTCCTCATCTGTCATATAAAGGGATGTGGTCTTTTCTATCCTTATAAGCCTAGAACTAGAAAGCTAAGAAATATCTCAATACCTGTTTCCATCTTCTTCCCCATCACATCCCATCCTCTTTACAGAGGCCGATTGGCTACAAGGAGCTGAACAGCTCCACAAATGGATTAGCCATCTGCGGAAGAGGTCATCTCTGCACTCAGTCTAATGATAGCATAGATGAGATGCAGCACCAGTGAAGAAAAATTATGGCCATGTGATCAACAGTATAATCGATCCTCAGATGAGTTAACGGGCTTGGATAATGGCTAATCATAAAACCGCTCACCCTACTCTGATTGCCATCGATTTTCTCCAAACACAAAATCTAATTATAGCTGTTGAGTATGTATTCCACTAAGCCTATTCCCTAGTCTATATTTCACACCTGATCAGAAGTCTTCATTTCAAGTCATACATTTTCCCCAAATGCTTCATTGTCTATTAAATTGAAAGAACTTTTTTTACCCAAAGTTTCTGACTCTGCTTGCCCTTAATGCCAGTTAATCCTGTGTCTATTTATTAATTGTCACCCAGTTATTCTTTTAACCCTGTCACTTTGTGGGCAGTGAGGGCTCTAAGCAAAAGATGGCAGTGTATAAGTCAAGAATTAAAAGGCCACTGGGTTTAAGCTTTTTTCTAGGTGTTTTTTTCATTCTTAATTAATTTTGTTACCCTTTTAGTTAAGAGTCCAGGGAGAAAGCAGGAGCAATGAAAAACCATAGGGAAGGTTCACAAGCAGTTCTGTAGACAGCCAGTAAGAAAGATCACCCCCCAGGGAATAATCTCTTGTAATTCTGTCTAGCACAAAGTATTATTAATAACAGAGTATTCTCAAAAATTGTGTCTATCACACAAGCTGTCATGTTTATTGTCATCCAGAGTGTGGATCAAGGATTGGAGAGAGAACAGCATGGGCTGTGGGTCCTCATCATGTGCTCTGTCTTGTCTGACAGCAGAGTGCTGGGTGGGTGACATCAGCTCTCTGGCTGGGGCACCGCTAGTACCCCAGGTTGGAGCATGACCTTAGACAAAGCTACCATGTCCCAACTGAAAAGCAGAGAGCAAACACATCAGTCACTTCTCCAATAAGAAGGCAAACATCCCAGACCTATTCCACAGCTATCTCTCTCCTCTTTCTCTCTTCGCCCCCCTTCTCTCATCTCTCCTCTCCTTTCTTCTCTTTTCTATCTCTGGCTTTCCTCTCCTTCTTTCTCCCCCTCTCTCTCCTTTACCCCTTCCTGACCCCCAAGTATTGCCTTCTGCTGTTCTTGCCAGTATCTCCTCAACGCTACTGAGCTTGGCCATTCTCCCTGTTCCAATGGACCTTCCATCCCTCATGGTGTCTACATCACTTCTCTTGTATGCATCTCTCTTACTACACCCTTCCTCCATTCCCAGAATTATTTCCACCACTCCTCACTATTCTTCTTCTTTCCTTATTTCCTTTTCCTCCCTCATTGTTTTCTTCTCTTTCCTATTTCAATAAAGACACATGTTCAGTATGAACAAAGCCCTTGAATTCAGGAAAAACTAAGGTATTTAACCAGCTATGTGAACTCAGACAAGTCATCTCATTTCTCTATTAGTTTCTTTATCTGTTAATTGTGTGTGTGTGTGTGTGTGTGTGTGTGTGTGTGTGTGCAGGGGAAAGCATCTCTAGGACCAGAGAATCAAAGGGGATAATGGATGGACCTAACTCTTTGCACAACGAAAGGACTTAATAGAGGTTCTCGGTTCAGTCTAAAGCAATTGGCCTCAGGTTTACATCTGACATTTCCTCTTATAGTGTACTCTTAATGCCAAACACCAGTTCAGAATGTAATAAAAATCATCTTAGATTTATCTTCAGAATAAACCCCTTACAATAAGACAGACAGCAAATAAAGTATATATTTTAAAAAAAAAACAAGGACCCTCTGGAGTAGGGGGCCACTAACCCCTGGAGTAAGAATTTTTTTTTTTTACATTTAGTAATAAAATTTAATTGCATTGAACCATGAACAAAGACATTCTTAGGTGGCCCTGATATGTCGACTCCTGCTGTAGCACATCACATTTTGAGCTAGCCAAACATGGATGAGGCAGGCGCGCGAATGGAGAGAGGAAAAACCATCCCAGAGTATGGCAAGTGGATACATTCAGAGAAATAGCAAATTCTGTGAAGGTAGATGATGCTTTAAATGGGTCAGTGAGTCAGAAAAGACTCTAACTGTTCACATTTGGGTAATGGCACATTTGGAGTATGCTTAGATTGCCTAACATGGAAGCACTCTGTGTCCCTACCAAGTGGGTGGTTGTAGCTTTTGACAGAGTGTGTAGCCAGAAAGGGGGTGTCTGTCAAGGTGATCAGATTGAGGCAATCTCTCTTTTTTTCTGGTTTATATTTTTCTGTCTGTGTTTTAATGCTGAAAATCCATATTCACCCACAGCCCAGATGCAAAGAGTTGAACCACTTAGAGGGAATGAATCCCCCCCCCAACCTTTTCTTCTCTTTAACCCTAGTGTTAAGAATTGAGTCTAAGACTATTTGTCTTATTGTATGTCCTTTATTCTTCTCAGTTTCAGTGCAGAAAGTGATCCTTCCTGGACCTGAGAGTGTGAGACCAGATGCCTAGTGAGCAAGGATTTCAGAAAGGGCTGCTGAGGTCAGTAAGCTGGCAGGGAATCCCCAAAGGGTCAGAGGACCCAGGATGGAGATGAATTTGGACCTGGGGCTGCCCTCAATAGGAACAAGTAGGAGCTGTTTGTTTTATACCTTTGAAATAAATCCATATTTGTCAAAGTTAATTCAGTTGTTAGTGGTTCAATGGAATTGGGTATAAACAAACCACCTCCACTTGAGAGAACATTATCAGTAGGGGCTGGAGACATTTCTAGAGAGACTAGACACCCCTCATTCCTCCAATGTACAGGTGAAGCCTAGGGGCAGGATATCAGAGGCATATTTATATTCAATTCAGATTAGCAGTGCCCTTCCTTAATATTGGTTCATTGTTGGTAATTTGGGCCAATTCTACTTCTTGTTCCTTTGCATCCACCCCAAAAGTCCTTCCTTTACTTCTCCAGTCCCTGGAGGCTTTTTCTTCTCATGATCTTTCACCCTTCCTTCTAGAGGGGGAAAGCTAAACCCCCAATGATACCCTTGGTTTATAAGGAGCTACACATACAAAGTGTTTTGCAAGCCTCAAATCAACATAAAAATGTAGGTTATTATTATTAAATGGCATTGGTACCAGGTACATTGTGGAACTTGAATATCTTGTGGCAGAAGATTATCTTAAGCAAAAATAACTGGGCTTTGGGATATATTTGGTAATCTACAGAGAGAGGGTCTTTTAAATTTTACTTTATCTGGTTTTGTCCTTTCATTTGGGAAATGAAGATTCTTCAACCTAGAATTACCGTACTGAATGATTTGTCTAATATCACAGAACTAGGTCAAGAGAAAACCAGAATTTGAACCTAGTCTTTTTCAAATTCAGTACCTCTCCCCCCCCATCACCATAGTATACTATCATCAAAAAAATGAGCCCCCAAAAGAAAAAAAAACTGGACATTTCCTTTTGGTTCTGTATAGTAGAAAATCCCAGATTTTTAGATTTTAATGGAACCCTGGTGTTGATCCAGTCTAATCAGAATTAAAGCAATTATCTCTTCTAGAGAATTCTGGAAAAGTTAAAATCTGCCTTTGCTGGACAATCTTCAGGAAGGAGAAACCAATTAGACTGAAGGGCTCTCCTTTTTCTTTTTCTTTTCAAATATATTTTTATTTCATTAAATAATACCCAATTACATTTAGAAAATTTTAACATGCATTTTTAAAAATTATAAGTTTTGAATTCTCTCTCCTTCCTACCTCTCTTTCACCTCTTAAGAAGACAAGCAAGATGATATCTATTATACATATGAAAGTTTGCAAAAAACATATTTCACTGTTAGGCATGTTGCAAAAGAAAACATTTCCACATAACAAGAAAAATTAAATGAAAAAAATATGTTTCAACTTGCATTCAGAGTGCATCAGCTTTATTTCTGGAGGTGGATAGCACCTGAGAGTTGAGAATGCTTAGCTCACCTCGTCATTAAATGTCCACCCATCAGATTTTACTTGTCAAGGAAGGAAGGTTCCTATGATGCTCCAGACCTTCATTTAAAGGACTCTGTGACACTCAATCAATGTCTTTGGTCACCGAGAGAAATCAATGACCTCATTATTGATGATTTGCTAATAAATTGTTTAACATCCCCAGAACTCTGTCTCTAGAAATTATATCTCTAACATCTGGACCTTGCCATTCCTGCTAGTAATGTATTCAAAGGTCAGCCAGACTTTTCTATCCATCTAAGAGCTGAACTCTCCTTTATGCATCATCTTTACCAATTAGAAGATTTTTTTTTAAAAACAGGAACTCCTTGATTTTCCTTTTGTTTCTTTGATACTTGGCAGATAAGAAATTTCATTTTATATCATTATATAAAATTTCATTTTATATCATTCATTATCATTTTTTGGCTGCTAAATCATACTCTTGTTTCACAATGACCTTCTAGCCCATTTACCCCCAGATATTTCTGATGGTTTTGTGTAGCCATACTTGTCTATTACTTGTAACTGGATTGATAATTATTTTAGAACTGTACAGAAACAGTCTTAGTGTCTTAATGTGAAAAGTCAAGGAATTAAAGGCAAGCTCTATCTGAATGTCCTAGATTTCTTCTGTTTGAATGAAATGAGTGATTCTTCCTTAGTGACCCAAATCCATTCATATTTTCATTGCTTACTGCTTCACTGGAGTGCCTTCGTTATGCAAATGTCTATTTGTGGATTTGTATTTAGCCTGTAAATGGGGTCATCAGTAAAATCTAGGGAAACTAAAAATAGAGGTCAATTTCCAAGTGTATATTTTGCTTCATCAAGTCCTTACATTTTCCTCTATTTTGAATATGGGAAGAATAGAAAGGATACATTTGTGATCATTTATTTAGTGTTTGTCATGGATGTAATACTGCTAAACTTTGAGGATGCAAATACATAAAGGAAGATTTTTCTCACTTTCAGAGAGCAATTGTTTAAGTGGGGGAACAGGACATATATAAGTAATTGCTAGTTAGTGAATGGGATATCTGTGGAGTCACAGACATGGTGAGTTGATAAGTTATCCCAAAAGTTTCAGACCCAAACAACTTAGTTTCAAGTTTTAATAATTTTAGAAAAAATAGATGTTGGGAGCCAAGATGGCAGAGTATAGGGTGGGATCCAACTGAACCCTTCTAACATTCCTCTTCAAACAATTTTAAATTAATGCCTCAAATCTAATTTTGGAGCCAAAGAGCCATTAAAAGATCGAGGGAAACACTTTCCAGCCTAATATAGTTTAGTAGATCTGCAGTGGAGGTCTGTGAACCAGGGTGAGTACTGTATGAAATATGGTGGGAGTACCAGCAGTGGGCCTTGGAAGTGCATTTGACAGTAATGGTAACTTCAGACACTCAGCCCAGAGATGGTAAGGGGATTGGAAAACTGGTCAGTATGAGATTAGAAAGGACCTTTTGCTTGCAACTAATGCTGATTGACAACTCTATTGCACAATAAGAGTTCTGGGTCTCAGTTCCAGGATGGAGAGGATGGCTTTTGACTGGACACAAGAAAGCAGGGGTTCTGGTCACAGTTCCAGAACCCAGAGAAGTGCTAGAACCTAGATTGCAGGATAAGAGGAGAACTGTGGCTACAGGGGAACAGGAGTCAAAAAGAAGCTCTGTCACTTAAGACTACAGGGGAATAGGGGTTCTTTCTGAATAAAGATCAGAGCACAGACTATAAGAATAGTGAGCATATCTTTCAATAGATCACACAACCAAAACCTTTGCTGATTCCCAGAATTGTTTCTGAAACAAAGCAGTACCAAAAAAGCCTGAAACTTGTCACAGGATCTTCTTACATCCAGATGAGCAGAGTTTAACTTCAACATAAATTTCAAGGAGATGAAGTAGTAAAGGAAAATGAGTTTAAAAAACCCAAATATGATCCTGATCATTAAAAAAAAACTACCTCAGTGGCAAGTAAGAGTATGGGATAAACTTGGAAGACAATATGAAAATAGCTACAAGCAAAACCTCAAAGAAAAATGCTAGTTGGACATATGGCCAGGAAGAATTCCTGGAAGAGTTAAAGAAAGAGATAAATGATAGAGGGAAACAGTTTGAAAAATAAACAAGATGCAAGAAAATTATGAATAAAGAATTAGTAGCTTTTTAAAAGAGGTACACACACAATACTAAAGAAAATACCTTAAAAATAGAATTGGTCTAATAGTAAACACACACACAATATCCATTGAAGGAAATAATCCTTTTAAAAGCAGAATTGATCAATTGGAAAAAGCAGTACAAAAGTTTATTTTAAAAAATAGTGCCTTAAAAATGAGAACTAGACAAGTGGAAGCTACTGACTCCATGAGACTTGAAAAAAACAATAAAAGTCCAAATAATGAAGAAAATAACAAAATATGAAATAAATGATAGGGAAAAACAACTGACTTGGAAAATAGATTGAGGGTAGATAATTGAAGAAATGTTGAAATACCTAAAAAATCATGATAAGAAAAGCATCTAGATATCATAGTTCAAGAAATCATCAAGGAAAATTGCCCTTACATCTTAGATCCAGAGACAAAATAGAAATTGAAAGAGATCACAGAATGAAAACTCTCAGGAATATTCATAATATAGTCAAATTCCAAAGCTCCCAGGTTAAGGAGAAAATATTCCAAATAGCCAGAAAGAAACAATTCTAATGTTAAGGTATTACAGACAGGATCACACGAGATCTAGCAGCTTACATGGTAAAGGAGAGGAGGACTTAGAATATCATATTCCAGAGGGCAAAGAGGGCCAAGGAGCTAGAATTACTAGCAAAGATAACCCAACCAGCAAAATGGAGTATAATCCTTCAGAGCAAAAAAAATGCTCCCTTAATGATACAAAGATCTGAAGCACTTCTGATAAAAAGATCAGGGCTGAAGAGAGTATTTGACATGCAAACAGAAGACACAAGAGATGTATTAAAAAGGTAAATAGCAGAGAGTAATCTTTAGGGATTTAATAAAATTAAACTATTTGCATTCCTATATGGGAAGATGACACTTGACTCTCCTGAGAACTTTATCCTTAGTATTACAGTTAGAAGGAGGCTGCATAGACAAAAAAAAAACATGGATGTGAATTGATTTTGTTGGAATGGTCTCAAAAAATAAGGAGTGAGAGAGAAGGATGATCTAGGGAAGGGGGAGGTAGAATGGGGCCAATTTTCTCACATAAAGGAGGTAAATAAGAAAGAAACTTTATAGTGGAAGGGTAAATGGGAGGGTGATGTATGAACCTCATTCTCACTGGAATTGGTTTAACAAGGGAAGAATATTTATATGCACTCAGTTGGTTATAGAAATCTATCTTATCCAATATAAATTGCAGAGGGAAAGGAATAAAGATATAATAGGGAAATGATGAGGGAAAGGGTAGCTTGGCAGAGTCAGTGGTCAGAAACTACACAGACTTTTAAGGGAAGACAGGATAAAAAGAGAGAGAGAGAGAAGGATAAATAGAGGAAAATGGAATGAGGAAATGCAGTTATTGAATATTATTACCATGAATATGAATGGGAATAGCTATCCTATAGAACAGAAGTAGATAGCAGAATGGATTCAAAACTGGAATCCAAAAATATGGTGGTCCAAGGTACATGTTTGTGGGTGCTTTCAGAAGAAATATGGCAACATCTATATGAACTGATGCAAAATGGAGAAGAACCAGAATATTGTTATGTGCAGTGATGGCCACATTGTAACGATGATCAACTATGCAAACTTGGCCATTCTGATCCATACAGCGATCTGAGGCAATTCCAGAGGACTTATGATAAAAACATATTATCTGCTTCCACTAAGATCTCATGAACTCTGAGCACAAATTGAAGTATTGTTTTACTTTTTGTGATATAACTTCCATGGAAATACATTGAGCATTCTTTCACATGTATAATTCATATATTTTTCTCTTCTCATATTATGGTGGGTGTTTGGAAGGGAGGGAGGGGATCTAGTACTCAAAATTTTAAAGGGGAAAAAATAAAAAGAAATAATTCACGAAAGAAATAAGTAAGATGTCATAAATTTACAAAACAAATCACTTGAAGGTTTAATTATTTACAATACTTTTACGCTTAGTTTTGTGAATTTTGAATAACAAATTTTAAATTTTAACAAGAATGGCACTGAGTTATCATCCATTCTGTATTAAACAGATGACAGTTCCTCAGACATATGACTTAGTCTTTTTGATCTAATCTATCCTCATTTGACTTTTTCTTTTGGGATCATGTCAAAACTTGTATGTATCAAAACCTCATTCTTTGGCTGATCTTAAGGCTAGTATTACAAATAAATTCTTTTAGTCACTGAGGAATAGTTGATGAAATGTTCACAAAATTTGCAAATTGACTAGGTGACATACAGTACAAGACAGCGCTTATATAGAGTTTTAACACATTCTTAATAAACACTTGTGAAATAATGGAATGGAGGCGTCTCCTTCAAATTCATAACATCTTCTGGTCTGCCTCTTCATTAAGGGCTTAGATCTTGGCATTCATGTCCTGCCAACAACACCTACAGGTTCTTTTAAGCTTATTTCCTCTATATTTCACATGACTGTTGATATATTAACTTAGAATGAATGAAACAGAAGTCATTTACTAAATTTTTTCTTTGGCTAACATACAATTCTGTTGAGTGACAATAAGCTTGTTATCTCCTTATCAATCAATCCACAAGCATTTATTAAACATCTCCTACATGTCAGTCACTGTGGTAGTTACTAAGGATATAGTGACAAAGAAGGAAGCAATCTCTCTTCCCTAGAAGTTCATAATCTAACAGAAACCAAAGATCTTTTGCAGAGAATGGTTGCCTAGCTACACCTCCCTCTCTTTGTCCCTGAGAAGCTTCTTTTTGAATGTTTAAATGTAATTAAAATTGATATCATATTGTCAACTACAGTTGTCTCACGACCTCTTTTTTCTCTCTCTTTCCTCCCTCCTCTCTTCTTTCTACTCTCTTTATCTGTCTCTGTTTTCTCTCTATGAACATATTTCTCTATGTCTCTGTCTCTGTATCTTTCCTCCATTTTTCTTTTCTCCCATTATTTGGAGTTAAACACAAAACAGGAAAGAACTGGGGGAAGGCTGGTACAATTCGCTGATTCGAACCTCCCATGATTGACATTGCAGATCTCTACATCTTCCTTGACTCTTCTGTGTTTTCAAGGTTTACATCTTTAAATTGTGCATAATCTATTTGGTTTGCAACAAGAATATCTTAATGGAGCACCAAGGAATCATTCTATGTCATAAAAGGGTTCTTTCTGTGGTTTGTTGTTCTCTACCATGTCTACTTTATTAGACCTCAAGCTCGCCAGGTGGGAGCCTCATGATCCTTCTGTTTTATGCACACTCAGCATGCTACTGACATTCAATTTGTGCATGTTTGTAAGAGAAATGTTAATGAGAGTCTTGAGCCTACAGTCAGACTCAGTGTGTACCACACAGTCTATTAGCCAAACATGAGCTGTTCACCTCAGTTGGATAAATACACTCTTTCTGAATTAGATTTAGTCAATTATGTCTTTGAAAATACAAATGGGCTCTACAGTCTATGTTCTAGCCAATTTGGTCTATTCAACCTCTACATTTCACTTCCTACTTGCCCTCCCCCCAAACCCTTGGACAGATTGTTCCACAGTCTGGAAGATACTCTTTCTCACCTCTGGCTTTGGATAAATGGCTTCCTAAAAGATTCAACTCGGATGCTATACACACCAGCAATTGTTCCTGCCTTCTTCTTCCTCCAATTATCTTGTTCTCATTTATCTATGTAGATGTCATTTGCTTCCATCACTGCAGAGAATACATTGGCCTAGAGCAGGGCTGCCCAATCTTACTTTTAAAAATTTGAAACACTAGATAGTATATTGTGATTTGCCATTTTAGTAAGAGCTCTGAGGTAGCTCAGCTTCCTTTACTAAAGCATTTAGTAGGCCCACAGGGGGCCTCATAAAATCATAATACAGGGCTCATTTTGGACAGACCTGTCCTAGAGGGAAGGGGCTCTTCATTTTTAGATACCTAAATGGTGTCCTTCCCAAAGTCAACCATTAATAAAATTTGTTGAATTGGATTGAAAGCAATGAACACCCCCAGTGCTCTTATCCTATGTTCCACTTGGTTTTGATGAGCTAGAATCCAATAACCTTTTTTGCAAGAGGGTGCAAAGAGAATCCTAGAATCTAAGAGTTAAAAGGGATTTTAGGGTTCTTTGACATCAAGACCTGGGTAAAGAAAAGTATTTCCCTCTTTCTCTTGTCCATCAAGTGATCATCTACTTCTAACAAAAGCCATTTACTATCTCATAAAATAGCCTATTCTATTTTAGTATAGCTAAATAGTACAGGGAATAAAGTGCTAAACCTGTACTGAGGAGGACTCATCTTCCTGAGTTTAAATCTGGCCTCAGGCACTTACTAGCTGTGTGACTCTGGTCAAGTCACTTAATCCTGTTTCTCTCTGTCTCCTTGTCTGTAAAATGAGCTGGAGACAGAAATGGCAAATCTCTCCAGTGCCTTTGCCAAGAAAATCGCCAAATGAGATTACAAAGAGTCAGATATGATTATAAAATGATCTGACAACAACAGCATATAAGATTGACACAATGTTGAATCCCATCAGCCTCATTATGTATTTCCCTTCTCTGTGGTCAAGTCCAATTGGATCCCTCTCTATCCCATACCAGGCACACCATCTCCTGCCCTCAGGTCCTCCATGCCCTCCTGCCCACACTGCCCACTGACAGAGTAGAATGTACTCTCTTTCCCTTCCTTACAGAACTACTAAAGTTCCTTTATCACATAGTTCAATCCTAAACTATATGACCTTGGGCAAGTCACTTAATCCCATTTCCTTGCAAAAAGAAAAGAAAAAACAAAAAAACCATAAAACTCAATCTTCATATTCCACATGATGCTTTTCTTGATCCATCAACTACTGGTGGGATCCTTTTCCCCTACCTTGTATTATTTTGTATTTCTCTTATGAATATTTCTTTTGCATATTTGTCTATGCTGTGTTTATGGCCTGCTATCTCCCTCAATGGACGATTAGCTTTTTTAGCAGAGATTGTTTCATATTTTGACTCTGTTTCCCCCATGCTTGGCATACACTTAATAGCTTCATAAAAGCTTGCTGAATTCATGTTCTGAATTTAAATTTCCCTCCATTAATCATTGTAAAGTTCATTATCTTTATGACTTTATTCATATGTTTATACATGTATGGGCTACCTCAGTTAGAGAATGCAAACTTTTTCAAAGCAGGTCCATCGAGAGACAGGTTGGGATAGGTTGTTGCAGATTGATGTTGCTGATATGTCACAGTGCTTGGAATGCCATTTCATCACTAGATATCATGCCTGGCATTGTTAGAGTGCTGATATGGGAGGGGAAAATGTCATGTTCACAGGACAAGAACTCCCATAGCATCAGATTAGCAAAAGTCCCATTTCCTATCAAATCAGGTGCAGGAATGAAATGGTTCTGGTAAAGGCAAATAAAGATGCTTTTGCTCAACACTCCCTTCACTATAACCAACATATTTGTGCAAGTCATGTCTTCATTTTATGATGACGTGATCCTTTTCAATTAGGAAGGACAAACACCACCGTAGTAGATGGCCCAGGGTCTGACACATAGGAGCCACCTAATTATATATGTTGAATTGAATTGAATAAAAAGGAACAATCACTGTGGGGATGGAAGGCAAGAGAAATCTACATGGAAAACCCAAGAGATCTTAAAGTGGATTGAATTCAGATATATAGAAAGGAGAAGGAAAGATGGAAACCTGAGAAACAGAATAGGGTATCTTCAAGGGACAATAAATAGCCTTGTGATTTGATTAGGGACTTAGGAGCAGTGGGAGATAATGAAAAGGCTTGTGGAGTCATAACTGTGAAAGGTCTCAGATGCAAAACTAATGAGTTCAAACTCTAATTAGTTGAGAATAATGGAATAATAATGAAATTGTCATCTAGTAAGATTAAATGTAATAAAGGGGAAAAATGGACACTATTAACCTTGGGTCCAAAAAGTGAATTGTCCAAGTGCAGTATGGAAGAGGTATAGAAGGGTAAAGCAAGGGAAGAACAGCAGCAGGGGAAGGAAGAAGACAAGAGAGAGAAGAGGAGAGCTGGGAGAGTTATCAGCATTTCATATACAATAAGGATCTGTTGAGAATTTCTGAATAAGGAAACAAAGGACGGATGAAGGTAGATGCAGGGAAACAAAACAAAAAAGGAGGAAAAATTTGTAGTCCAAAGATAGGCTTGAATATCAAGTCATTTTCTGTCTGTAGGACTAAGTAAAAATCCTTTCCACAGGAGTTCTGAATTTGCACTTCCTATCTGGTGCCTGAAGATAGATTTCAGGGAGCCCTTGAACTTGGAATGGAAAACTATCTTTATTTTTATTAGCCTCTAATGGAAATTCAGCATTTCCCTTAGTTATGAATGTATTAAAAAATTGGTCTGAGCCAAAGATCTCTGGCCTTTGCCCACCCCCCAAGGAATCAATGGTAAGAACGATGGTTGAGAACTTCTGTCTTCTGCCCATTGTGCTTTAATGTCCTCCTCTGTAGGATCAGAAGTTTATATTAAATGAATTTCAAGTTTAAATTCCCTCTTGTTTTGAATAGATGCTTTAGGAGAGTGGCTCTGGAGGCAATAGGTAGGCTAGATTATCTAAAGATCATGGCATCACAAGTAGAGTTGAAAAAGACCTTGAGGTCACCTTGTTTAATTCTTTAACAGATGGGGAGACTGGCACCTAGAGAAGTTAAGAAATGGCCAGGGTCATAGGGGAGACACTGGAGGCAGAAATGCCAATGAAAGACTATTCTGAAGACTGAGTTTTATTTCAACAGCAAAAACTAAGATCCAGCCATAGGCCATTGTGAAAACAGGTAATATCTAGCTTTCACAGTTCCTCATTCCTTCATTCAAAAAATATTGATTAAACCTCTCTGGAATGTTAGATGCTGGACACCGGGAGAAATTAGAGAGGAAAGGGAAATCCTTCATCTCAGCACCTGTCCTTGGAGGGTTCTATTTTTCAGTATTCTCTTCCTTCTCATTCATAGTAAAATAATAGACATTCATAAGGATCCCCTTTAGCCATCAAGAAAGGCTTCTTTTCTATCTAGTTCTTGTCTAAGAAGTCTCAGGAGTGACAGATACATTAAAGAAGGGTCCCGGTCAATGATTCTTTTTTAAATTGGCATTTGAAATGTTATGTTTCAGTTATCTGGAAAATCCTCTACTGGTGAACTTTTTGGTCTTTGAAGTATTAACTGTATTAAGAATGCCAAAATAAACTGTTACTGCCAGTAGGAAAAAAAGGAATGTGTCATTACAAATGAACAAATTTCAAGAAAATCTATTTTCCATTGAATTTTTTAATGCAGTCATTCTATAGGCAGATTTTATACAGTTTGATTGACAGAGAAATAAGTGTAGGAGTACGAATAAGTAGGAGTAGGAACTGGAGGAGCAGTAGGAAGTGTGATATAACAGAGGGCAGCTTTTGAGTCAGAAAGAATCAGATTCCAGAATCCAATCTAACTTTTACATCCTGGTAAGAAACTTGGAACTCAAGATACGTAAAGAAGTTCTGAAAAGGGTAAGGTTCAGGGCAGCAGCTTATCTCCATTGGCTGATGGTATTTCTGTGTCTGCCTCAATGAAACAGCACAGCCCATCATATACACATTGTATGTATAGTGTCATCACTAGGTGACACATAGTTTATATAGGTTTATAAAGTGGTTTCATAAATCACTTGAAAGAGCAAAAAGCTGTGGTTCCACCACAGCTTTTATTACTTGCATTTGATAGCAGAGAAACTTGGAATCAGAAAGATTGTGTTCCTTGTCCCTGGTTACCTAACAACCATGGGCCAAAGGCAGAATTCTTCCTGACTTGTACCCTAGCTACCATCTTATACTATGAATACATTGGGCTTCATGACCATTCAGAATGAATATGTCAGCATATTGACAGCAGTGGCTTCATCTGCATGGACAGCCTAGAATTGTATGGCCACGGAGAGGAATCTGAGGGCTTTAGTGTCATGGATCCTGGTCAAGCATCAGTAGGATCTGGGTTCAAATGCCCATATAGACACTTGCTAACCATATGATCATTAAGCTTTCTTTTCTTTAATTTTGTCATTTGTAAAATGAGGCAGTTGGACTTCATGACCATTAAGGTCCCATTCTGATTCAAATTTAAGAGACTGTGGACTAAAGGAAATGATCCTTTGGGGAACTTACCATGAACAAAATCAAATTGAGGAAAAATACTGTGTTCAAATAATGTCATCTTAACAAATGAAAGTTGGGGATGATGATGATGAATATAGCAAAGTCAATATGTATCAGTAGCCTAAAGGTGATTAAGAATCTGTGCAAAGCAGGAGGGATACACAGAAAGACAAAAAATAAACTGTCCTCAGACTTCACGAAGTAACGGAGGAGACGTTCTGTAAACAACAAACAAGCTAGATCCAAGATAAAGTTCATATCAGAGGAAAGGCACTGAGATAAAGGAGAATATAACCATCATGAAAGAACAATATTTGGGACCAAAGAAGGTCTATGATCTATGAGCAGGGAGATCCCAATGTATTCTACCTTAATCAGAATAAATCTAGGGTTAACCTGTTTAGTTCTAAGCAGCACATTTATGGAAAATCATTGATAAACCAGAGAGTCAAGAGAAGGAGCATGAGGAGGATGAAGGGTCTTATGGACATGTTATAGGAAGTTCAATCAAAGGATTTAGGGATATACATACATACATATATATATATATATATATATATATATATATATATATATGCATACATACATACCCTGGAGAAGAAAAGACTTAGAAGGGTTAGAAGTTAGAAGGGAATATGTTAGTTTTCTTCAAATATTTATAGAATGAATTAGCTTTCCTGGCTTGGCTGCAGAGTACAGAATTAGGAATAATGGGTGGAAGTTGCAAAGAAGTAGACAGAAGCTTATGGCAAGGAAAAAGTTCCCAATATATCAATCTGAAAGTGAAATGGGATGGAGCTGTGATACATTCTCCCTCTCTGGAGATTTCCAATCAAAGACTGGATTGACCATTTATCAGGCATATGGTAGATAAGATGTTCATTCAGGGACAGGTGAAATGAGGTAGCCTTCAGGGGCCTCTTCCATCCAGTTTTTATGGTGTTGTGAGTTTCTTTTTGTACATAATTTTTATCATGTTATATGCATCACAGTTGCTGAAAGAGCAAAAGGATGATCAAAGACTCATTTTATTTCTCATCAATATTGAAATTTGCTTTTAGCAAGAAAGTTAATAAAATAAATAATTGGTTCTGATGCTTATGCAAAATCTATCTTTGGTCCTCATGAATTCCTCAACAACAGGGTTGTTGGCAAGATGATTGATCAGCATTCTTATTTTCTGCACCCATAATCAGCAAAACAGCATTTGAGAATTCAAAGGAAGATGTAATATCTCACAAAACAATTTCCATATTTAATAAAAATAAATTTAAGAGAGAAATAACATTCTTCATTGAAGTTTAGATCAACAAGACAGTTTAACATTCACTACTGCACCCGAAGCAGATCAAAGAGGCAAAAGGTAGAGTCTGAAGATAAAAGGAACGAATCCAACCTCCAGGAAGATGTTTGGAGAGATCCTCCTCGAGGAAAGGACTGATTTGAATTCAACTAAGCCTAGAGACAGACTTCGTTTTAACATTCAAACTAAAAATGATGGAGGGACTTTGGAAACTGATGAAATAAAAGTACACATATTAATGTGGGAGTTTGCAAAGCCATGTTACAGACTGTACATTATCTCATCTAAGTCTTCTAAAAGCTCCATGAAGCATCCCATTTTAAAGGAAATTGAGGTTCATAAAGTTAGGTGATGCATACAAGGGTCCTACAGGAACTAAGGATCAGCTAGAGAACAATAAACCAGAGCCTTCTGAAATCCTGCTCTGACCTACAATCTACCATGTCACAATTCCTCCAGAAATAGTACTCTCCTATTTGATCTTTATTTTTTTTTCTATTTAAAAGAACTGCATAAATCCAGGAAGACATCAAGCTGTAGTTCCTAGTATATATAAAGCCAAATGAATAATGACATCCTTTTTATTTTCATGGAGGAATCACAAGTATAAGTTATGGGACTGGGTGAGGTTTCATTGACGTAAGCAATTCCCACTGAGGCAGCTTCCTCTTCCAACTCTAAGGTATATTGGCACCTTGCAATCTGTAAATTATAGTCTTGGAGAATTGCCACTTCCCAGAGAGACTGTGAGATCCTGGGCAGGTCTCTTAATGTTCCAAGAAGCTCAAATGCCAGCAATTCCATTGTCAGGAAATCCTGATCCAATGTGGCTGACTTACAAGGGAAACCGTCCCAAACTGAGTTTCCCTCTGAGGTTGCTGCCTGTGGAACCAACACACTGAGTGAACACAAATATCTCTAATTTTATCTTATCTCATAAGACTGGGGCTAAATTAAATAATTACAAATACAGTAAGACCAAGCTTTCATTTTCTTGTTTTTAATTAAAGTTTAAATTGCCACTCTGCTCTCTGGGGCCTGAAGCCTGGCATGCTGCTCTGTGTCCCCAGCAGGGGCCTAGAATACTAAGATGAACACCAAAGGGAACACTAATCACAATAACTGAGACCATTAATTCAGGGCCCTCTCCACACATTTGGTCATCAGATCCCTGAAGCAATTCTGTGAAGTGGGTGCTACTGATATTACTAACCAATGTTCTACAGATGAAGTAAAATAAGGCAGCAAGACAATGCATGACTGTCAGTTGTACTGCATTGGAATTAATAGAAAATACAAATTACTTATGCCCCAAGAATATTCCACCCCACAATAGAGGGGTCCATGATCCCCCAAGCTATGGTTTATGTGACATCCACTAAAGTAAGCACATCTGGAAACAACTGGGCCATATATTGGGGAGCATTAGAGGAGAGGGGGATCCTGAGGGAGACCTTGTAGTCCAGTGGAAGAACTTTGTGTCTGGAGATGCAAATCCCACCTATAACATTTAATATTTGCGTGACCTTGGGCAAACCAATTAACTTTGACCTTGGGCAAACCAATTAACCTTTTCCTTGAGAAGTGCCTTGCTATTAGCTGTGTGATCCTCAGTAAGTCAACCTCAACGCATTCCAAGAAAACAAAAGAAATACCTTGCCAACACAAGGTTCTTAATATATACTTTAAAAAATAGACTAAAAGGATTAAACTTCTGAATAAACTGTCTAGTGTGGGAACAATGGTAGGGATGATATTCACTCAGATCAGGAAGCCTGAAGACTTCAACTGTGTCAGCCCCAGCCTCCAGGCCTCCAACTCATGGAACACATGAAAAACATTCACATGAAAGAAATTCATAAGCAACCTCAATCAGCAAACCTCTCAACTTTAAACTGCATACATTCTGAAACAGAGAATTAGATTCACTTTGGAATGAGGATTTTTAAAATTTTTCTTTCAAGTAAAGTCAACAGTTTAGGAACAAAAGTGAGCCTACCCTCTGTATGAAACATGGCATAGAAGTAGTCCTTATGTCCCAGACCAATCGGTCAGGCAACCATGATTTCTCAAGGAGTTTCCCTCTGAAACCCTGATAATAATCAAGACCTCACATTTCCAGACTGAATCTTTCACAGCTTCTTCCTGATGAAGCCCAGGACTCCGAGAAGAATTTTCAAAGGTCTTTTGAAAATTGGGCTAAGATCTTATTGTCTGATCTTGTTATCTCTTATATTTTTTGTCTCTTCCTTAAGGATATGACTTCTCTCTCATCACACTCAATTTGGATCAATGTACAACACGGAAGCAAAGTAAAGACTGACAGATTGCCTTCTGTGGGGGTGTAGTAGGGGGAGGAAAGTAAGATTGGGGGAAAAATTGCAATAAAAGCTTTAATAAAAAAATTGGACAAGGAGCTTCATTGTCACTAATGCTGTTGGTTGTGAATCTCACATTGTATGGAGAGACTCTGGGTACACTGAGTTATGGCACTGTCAACTCAAAATGCTATCTATTGCACTTTGTACAGAGTTCTCTTAGAGGCATGAGCAGACATCACTTTAATGCAGTCTGTTTTTACCCAAGACAAGATGATTTTTAAAAATGTTGAAATGCTTATAAAATATGGATGGACAAGTAGGCAATAAATTTAAGTGGACCTATGGCCCCAGTCATATACTAGTAAAAATTAAAAACCTTCCTATAGGCATAACTCCAGATCATTTTGTATCACAGTGGCCCGCATTTCGATGATAAAAAACAACCATTAAATGCATCTGCTTGATTTTTAATCTTATTTATATCAAAAAGGGAAATTAGTCTGGCATGTCCAAACAGAAGCAGAGGGGTCAAGAGCTTCCCAAGATCTAAAGCATCCAGATAGGTGTCACAGAGACATTGAAAACCTCAAGTGAATTGTATTGGAGATTGTATTGCTAATAGTACCTGTCCCATAAGGTGCTTATGAAGTACAAATGAGATGAGATATTTAAAGTTTAGGGGACTATGTAAATGTAGATTGCCATTATCACTTTAATTTATTAATTAGTAACCATTTGATAAAATGATTGATTGACACAGTAACTTTTAATATTCTTCAAGTTTCATTTGGCATTACACTTCTCTTCATTTTTAAGTAATCTTTCAGGAAATAAAAAGTTGCCTTAAATGTCTTATTGGCATTTTTAGCCAGTATGCATTCATTAGGTACCTACTGATGTGCCAGACATTATTCTAGACACAGAAGATAAAAAGATAAAAGTGAAACAGGCCCCACAGTCGAGGAACTTACATTCACTTGGGGGAGTCATTGAGTATGATTAGAGGTTACACGAAAGATGTCCAATAAAATTTTGGGGGAGGTTCTCTACGTTTTCACTCTACCTAAAACCAACTTGATGGTGAGCATAGTGTCATGGAATCTAATTTCCAGGGAAAAACAATCCCACCATTGAAAGAGGAAGAGAAGACGACCAACTGGTTTCTCTTATTCTTTCAAGAAATATTTAGTATAGTGAAGGTGAAAAGTTCAAAAACTGTTGTAGTGGAGGCAGCATGCTTGGGTAGAAAGAATGGGATTTGGAAGACCAATTCAAATCTTGATTCTCTTATGTAATACCTAAGTGACATTCTCCAGAACTTAGCAGAGTGACTGGATCATAGCAGAGGTTTAATAAGTGTCTGTGGATTGACAGAGATCTCTTATCTGAAGTTCTGTTTTCTTATATATAAAAGGAGTGGATTCGATGATTTGACCTAAAGAATTCCTTCTTGCTCTAAATATGATGATCTCTTAATTGATTAATAAATAATTATATTATGTGGACAATATTTATGTCTATATCTAAAACAATATGTCCTAGTGTTAAGAACAGGGCAACATAGATAAAAGATATATAGCTATAGTTATACATATAAATCTTGGGAAATATCATAAATGTGGGGGAATACCAGTAAGGAACCTGCCTCTACAAAGACAGCTCTGCAATTGATTTTGTGATTTTGAGATTGGTTCAGGAGCCGACCTGCCCAAATTGATAATCGGTCTGTGGAAAAGGAATGACTTAAGCCCTGATATCCCTAACTCTACAACCTCCCCAATAGACTACCTTAACCTGACTTACCATATCAGTGTAACAACATATGATATTGTATCCATATTTGACAGCAAGGTTAGCTCATAATTAAAGCTTATAGTGGAACATTGGGATTTTAATGGAAAAAGTATTTTGAAAGAAGATTGTTAAGGTTCAGTTTCACTTGTTTACAGGCTCATAATTATTATCCGAGTTTCCCTACCACCCTATACTTATTCATCTAAACTGTATTCCTTTAATGATACATGCTAATATATTATAATGAGACAGTTAGTGGTTTCAGGCTTGGGACACCAGTTAAGCAGCAATTACTTAAATAATCCTCCAAACTCAATTCAGCATACTTACACTCCTCTTCAGGTCTCTTCCTAAGGGGAGCACGCACTTCCTGAATGCCAGGACTTCTCAGAAATTGTGGGGTATTCCTGTGCCTCCGTAAGCTCTCCATCCTAAAAGCCAAAAAAAAAAAATTCTATTTTTATTACTATTATCTCATGGAATAATTATAACTTTGCGGAAAAAAAAGAATTTGCATTATCTCAATAATTCAGACATTAAAAATATAAAGCAACTTAGAGTTTATAAAAATTTATGTTGCCCAATAGGAAATAAATCTCCCAACTATTTTCTTGCAAGAAAGAGATCAGCACACTATGCCAATGACACAAAACAAATAAGATGGCATCTCATCTTTGCTACTTCAATAGAGTTGTAGTTCTACTAATGTTGACAGTTTAGCAAATGAGGTACGTAATGACCCATGCATACATTTCACCTTGAGATGGTTCTTGTAACTGTCCTCCTAAAAAACAAGCACAAAAGGTCCGCCAGCCATGCTAGAAGCCCCTCATAGTTTGAAATGAAATAACCCTAAATGTGAAGGACTACACTTGAATGTGGACTCCATGAGGGCAGGGGCTCTTTTTTGACCTTTCGTTGTATTCTTCCTGTTTAGGAGAGACCAAGCCTATAGCGAGTGGTTGACGGTGGCTTGGCTTGACTTTATGGGTCAAAAAATCAACTTGTCAAGTAGACAATGGGAGAAGTCTGGGCAGATCAGAAGAAAGCTGAGGGTGTTTGGGTGGGCCTAAGACCTGTGGCAGGCAGCGGTCTCATCCAAGAATCTGCTTAAACCAAAGGTGGCATTAAGAAGGGTCCAGTGGCCAGGACTCAAGAATTCCCATTGGCCTCTGCATTCCTCAGAGCCATTTGGACCATTGTGGTCAGTTCTGAGCAAAACATGTTTTGAACCAGAAAAGGGAGAGAGCATCTAAAGTAGAACAATGGGGGGGGGATGTGGGAAGCATTACTACCATGCCTTAAAATCAATTGAAGTTAAGTAAAAGAGAAGTTTAATGGCCAGAGAAGAGACTTATGGCGGATAAATCAATGTTTTTGTGTTCTTGAAATGCTGTCATTTGGAATATATATTTAAATGCACACACATTGTCTATTGCATTATACTATAAACTCCCTGATTGTAGGAAGTGTTTCCTTCATTGCATCTGAATCCCCAGAGCCTAGTCTAGTTACTGGTATTTATTAATGTTCTTAAGAGTTATTTGTCAATTTGTTGGAACAGGGATTAAACTTGTTTCTGTTTGGCCTCAGAGGGCAGAACTAGGAGCAAAGCGTGGAAGGCGTAGAGGGAGAGATTTAGGTTCAATGTCAGGAAAACACAGCAATAATTAGGGCTGTCCAAAACTGGAATGAGCTTCCTGGAGAGGCAGTAGGTTGTGTCTCTCTGGAGGTCTCCAAACAAAGGCCATATATCCAAATCTTAGCAGAATTGAAATAGGGGCAATTGATCATGTGCTCACTGGGCTAGATGACCTCTGAGATTCCCTTTAAGTCTGGCATTCAGTTATACAAGGTTACTGACTTTTTGTCAATGTGTCTAGGGGGTAATTGACCCCATCTTCCTTCAAAATTCTCATTTTCTAGTGAAATCCAGTGCCATTATATAGGAATCAATGACTATATTTTAGTTCAGTGTCATTTAGCCATATTCATTATGTATTTAGGGTTTCAGATTTTCAATATAGCTTGGGCTTTATAATTCCAAAGAGCATTTAACTGGTGTCAGAATAAGTTTGAAAGATGGTCAAAGCCTGTCCCCTTTGCTCCTTCCAACCCTCTTTACCTTCCTTCCTTCCTTCTTTATTCCTCCCTCCCTTCCAACTTTTTTCTCTTCCTCTCATTCCTTCTTTCTTCTCTCTCTCCTCTCCCTTCTTTCCTTCATTGTTTTCTTCTTTCCTTCTAATAGGAAGAAAGGAAATGAGACTGTCATTTCATTGTTCCTGGATATTCTGCCTTTCCCACCCTCTCTTAATTCTCATCCTTCCTTCCTTTATTGTCTTCCTTTTGACACTGAATATAGAGTGTTTGTGCCCATTTGTTTGATTGTCTTCTCCCACATTAGACCGCGAAGTCATTGAATCCTTTCATATCCCCATTGCTTAGCACAGGTCCAGGCCCAATTTAAATACTTAATAAATGTTTCTTTGTTGACTAAACACAGTGAATAGTATATTCATTGAGAAGAGAGGATCTGCAGGCAGTGAGGATTGGTAAGAGGAAACCATCATGACTGTTAATCACAGGATCATTGCTTTAGAGCTAGAAAATACCTTAAAGGCCATTTAGTTCCACACCCTCCTTTTATAGAGGAAGGAAACTAAGGCACAGTCAAGAGCTTGAGTGACTTTCTTAAGCTCCTAGTCAGTATTGGCCAGGCAGGTAGGACACTGGATAGTGAGCTGGACGTAGGGTTAGGAAGACCTGATTTTAAACCTGACCTTAGAGACATCCTACCTGTGTATGTTTGGCAAGTTACCTCATCTCTCTCAGCCTCTGTTTCCCAACTTGTAAAATAGTGATAATAATAGCACTTGCTCCTAGGATTTTTGTAAAAATCAAAAGGGATAATATTTGTAAAGTGTTTTAGAATTCTTAAATACATACATATATATATATATATATATATATATATATATATATATATATATATATATGATGTCTTGGGTAGGATTTGAGTTCAGACCTTCTGTATTTACTTCAGTGCCCAGTGAAGTATTGAAGTATTTATTAAGCCCCTGATAAAGCATCAGGGAAAAGGGCCAATCCTTTCCTCTAATGAGCTGATTCACAGTGAGCCTGTGGGGTTTGCTCTTTTAGACCAAGGGAAGAAGGTACATGAATGATAAATGGTCTGAACACCACTGAAAATTGTCTGTCTCTTTGCTCTGTTCCATGGGCTGGTGTAGATAATACTTCAGTCAGATTCTCCAATTATGCTCTGTCTGCCCTGGGAGTAAGCAGGAAGACTTGAAAGGTGACTAACTCTTTGGGGCTATCAAATTATCATTGTGCAAGGTATTGTTTCAGGTTGTACTAATTAGGAGATTACATTAAACCCTTGTATACTCCAAAGTAATTAATTCACCTAGAATAGGATGATGTGACCAAAAATGTCACATCATGTTTTGTTTTCCTTCCTAGTGAATGATTCTGCAACTCTCCTTTTTCTGCAAACTAGTTCTTTCTCTATTTTTGCCTTGGTTTTTCTTTGTATCTTTTTTTTTTCCTTTTGTCTTCTTGCTTTCTTACTATTTTTCCTTCTCTCTCTCTGACTCTGTCTCTCTGTTTCTTTTCCTCCCTCTGCTCTCTCTCCCTTTGTCTGTTTTTCTGTCTCTGTCTCTGGTATTTGAACCTCCATCCTCTGGCTCAAGATTCTTAACTCTCTCCTCAGTGTCCCATTAGTACACTTCAGTCGGTCTGTAGCCTCTCCTCTGGAATCGAGGAATGGTTAACCCAGTTTGGGGTTGAGGATTTCCTAATGAAAGACTAATTTAGAGGGTAAACTCTTCCATTCTGGGATAACACTCAACATTAAAGGATATACTTTTCCTTCTGTGACTGTAAGTTTGTCTCCCTAAAAGTTTCCCTTATTATATCCAGTTTGTCCTTCAGGACTGAAGAGTCCAAGTCAGTCTCTCTCCCATGTGATAGAATGTTGAAGACAATGATCTTGTTCCCTGTAAGTCTTCTTTTCTTCTGCCTAAACATACCAAGCTCATTTTAGAACTATTGACAGCTAGAATTTATTTAGGCTTTAAGGTTTGCAAAGCACTTAACTTATATCTTAACATCTCATTTGATCCTCACAAGGACCCTGGGAAGTAGATCCTATTATTTGCCTCATTTAACAGAAGAGGAAACTGAGTCAGAATGCAGTTATGTGACTTGTCCAAGGTCGAAGAGTAGGCTAAGGTCAAACTTGCCTTTCTGACTCCAGGTCCTTTTCTCTATCCCCGAGTTACCTAGCTACCCCTCAACCACACATAAACCACAGAGTATGACTTAGTCCCTTGCTATTTTGGGTAAAAATAATAATAATGTATATATATATATATTCACATATATGTTTCTATGGCACTACCTGGGCGAGAAGCCATGTATTCTTTTGGGTAGTCTCCACCTGATCAATCTTTTGTTCTAAAACTTCAATAAGTGTCCAGATGTTGTCTGACAAGGATTGAGGCCAGGGTGACTTTCTTCTCCCTTCCCTGAAATCCTTTGGTGCATTCCAAGTATGCAGGGCAGTTAAGTGGCACAGTAGATAAGGCACTGGCTTTGGAATCAGGTGGACGAGAGTTCGAATCCAGACTCGGACACTCGATGCTCCCAGCTGTGTGATCTTAGGCAAGACACTTCACCCTGACTGCCTCCCATCCAGGGATGTCTCCAGTTGTCCTGATTCATATCTGGCCACTGAATCCAGATCACTCTGGAGGAGAAAGTGAGGCTTAGCACAGCATCCCTTCACTCAAATGCAATTTATGTGCTTGTCATGTCCAAATTTGCCTTTCATTGTTGGCTGCCTTATCTCACTAGGATCCCAAACTACTTGCATAATGGATTTATAAAATCTCATCTCTTTAAGACTAACATTATCCTTGTCTGTTATATGGCTGTAAGTCATGGAACTCATCAAATTATTAAAATTACACATGACCAAAGGGCAATGGGAATCAGCATGACAGCTGTAAAGAGATCATGGCTTAATGTCTTTGCTGCCTTGTATTTGGGAAGCAGCACAGAAGACATTACGAAAGATGTCTGGGATTGGAAGAGGAGGGAAACCTTTCATGAAGTGAATGAGTCCACTCAGACAGACAGGCTAAGTGGAACACCATGATCTGGGAACAATTAAAGAACTAAGGCAGAGGAGTCCAGTCCATTGATCAGATGCATTACAGCATGTCTATGGAAAGAAAGAATTACCTAGAGTCACAAGGGATCTTGGAGTTACAGAAGATCCCCATCAGTGGAAGGAGGTCAGGTAACATCATGAGTTCATTGGAAATATCAAAATATATTTAGTTAAGACAGATTCAATTTCATTAAAATTCTTTTATTTATTTATTTTTTAGGGGTTTTTTTTTGCAAGGCAAATGGGGTTAAGTGGCTTGTCCAAGGCCACACAGCTAGGTAATTATTAAGTGTCTGAGGCTGGATTTGAACTCAGGTACTCCTGACTTGGCTGGTGCTTTATCCACTATGCCACCTAGACGCCCCTAATTTCATTAAAATTCTTAAAAGTAACTCACTTTTCTCACTACTATACTTTTTGCTAGTAGAATAATATGTACAATTTTTGATCGATTTTTTATGCAATTCTAAAGTCTTTTCTGAGTCATCAAGGAAAGAAATTACATTAACTGTAAGTGTAGTTTGGTTAGTTTTGTTACATTCCATTTCTTTTGAAAATTGGCCAACCATGTATGTACATTTGTCAGTTCTATTAATCAGAATGTTTGTTTGGCAGGATAACAGAGACTTGTTGTATTTCAAATGAGCCCATCACATAAAAGTACTAGGGCATTGTTGTTCCTCTCAGTGTTCTGTTAACTCCCAAAGCTTAGCAACTCCTGTCCATGCATGTGCCAAACTGGTAATCATTGGTTTACATAGCACCAGTGCAGAAGGCAACATCACTAGAGCGTTGGGATGACATTCAGGAAACAAGGGTGCAAGTCTTGGCTTTGTTTTGTACCATTTCCTCAACTATTACTGAGTCTGCTGTAATCCAAATCTTTGGAGAGTTAGTACTCACAGAGTCTTAGAGGATTTGAGCAGTAGAGCCCGACTATATAAAAGGGAATTTAAGTGTGTGGGGGGGGGGAGAGAGAGAGAGAGAGAGAGAGAGAGAGAGAGAGGAAGGAAGGAAGGAAGGAAGGAAGGAAGGAAGGAAGGAAGAAAGAAAGAAAAGAAAGAAAAGAAAGAAAGAAAGAAGAGAAAGAAAGAAAGAAAGAGAGAAAGAAGAGAAGGAGGAACAGCAGGAGGAGGACATGGTTGGGGTAGGGATGATAAAGTCAAACTACTGGAAAATCCCTAACAGAAAAAATTCTATAAATTTATTGAAATGGTGGGTGTAATGAAAAAGAATTCTTAATAACAATCCAACCAAATCTGGACTTTCTGAATTGAAGAAGAAAATGGTTAACTTTCTATGGCCTGGGTGAGTCTATCATGCCATTAAGCCAAATAAACTTCTCTAACTCTACCATTAAAGAGAAAATAAGAGAAAAGGGCTGTTAGTCACTTAATTTTCTACCTAATGGGCAGTCTCCTGCACATCCATAGGATAGATAAGTAATGACTATGTCTCTGATCATTCTTGCATCTAGCAGATAAGACAGGCAAAATATAGAAAAGATCTGACTAATGGACACGTTTTTGCTCTCCTCGTTAATGGGTAGAAAGGAAATGGAAATAATTGAATTCCCCTATTCTTATCCCAACCAAGAAAAAAGACAGTAAGGTCATGATAAAAATAGACTCCAATTTTTGCTATCCCATCCTTATTCCAAATATCCCATTTTGTGAGGTCACATGTTCAATTTTGTAACTTCTATCAGCCATGAATCATCAAGAAATGCTCATCTCTACTCTTTGAGTTTTGGTTGCAGTGTCATTCTTCCTCAACTTCAGTCAGTCAACTAACATTTCTGAAGTATCAGAATAAATGTTTTGTCCTTCATTCTCAAAGAAAACAATGACATCAGGGAGGTGACACCAGGACAAGCACATGAATTGGATTTGAGTGAGGAGGGGCTGAGTCACCAACTTCATTTTCTCTTCCAGAGCCATCTGTGTCCAGTGGTCATATAGGAGTCAGAAAGACTGGAGATGGTCATGGATGAGAGGCAATCAGGATTAAGTGACTTGTCCAAGGTCACATAGCTAGCAAGAGTCAAGAGTCTGAGTCTGGATTTGAACTCCTATCCTCCTGACTCTAAGGCCACTTCTCTATCCACTGGACCATCTAGCTGCCATGAGAGACCCTGTGCTCAGTGGAGGTTTCCCCATTTTCAAGGAAGAAAACAGTTTTGAATAAAGGAGGTCACCGCATGTTGATAATAGGGTGCTTCTTTAATTGCAGCTCATACTATAGATTTTACTGCCTTGGTCTCGTTCCAGTTTTTATCCTCTCTGAGTTGCTAGAGTTTACAAACATTTGTCTTCTTTGTTAATGGTTTACAAATGACCTTGTTTTCTAAATCAGAGGGGTCACATAAGAGGCTATTCCCCAGGTGCCCAACTAGACGAAAACATAATTGAGAAATATTTATTTGAGAAAATAAAAAGATAATAGAACATAGGTAATGTTATTATTTGGTTTTCTAAGTCAATATACAGCCTCTCCTCACCACAAGATTTAACAGCCCTGTTTCTATTTGAGTTGGACACCCCCCACCCCATCAGTTAACCAATGACCTTAGCTGACATATTTGTTTGACAAAGTATGGGGGTATTTGCTGCTGAGGCAGTCTCTGCTTTTTCATTGTGATGGCTCAAAATAACAATAATCTTAGTGATCAAGCTCCTTCCAACTCTTTTCTTGAAAAAGTAATTTGTTATTTATATCTATGAAGCTTCTAGGTTTTAGAAGCCATTGTGTCTTCACTGCAGCAGGTTTTCCAGGGTATTTTTGGTTATTTGTCTCTCTGTCCAAGCTTATGATGACATTTCCAAATACTGAGCTGCATGTTGTCTTGCCTTGGATATTTTGTCACATTCTTCATTGAAGAATGCCTTTACCCTACTTGCCATGGAAATTATGCATAAGAAAACTATTATCTTCATGATTGTTAATGGATTAATGTGAAAAAGTTCAACACAAAGAGAGGAAGTCTGCCATGCAACTACTGATTTAGAGCTGGTAAGAAGCTTAGAGATCAATGAGAAGAGCCCTATCATTTTCAAGAATAAGAAACTAAGGGTCTCCAAACTAACCATTGTCTGAAACAGAATTTGAACTGGAACTCTTCTGATTCCAAGTCCAATGCCTTATTCATTCCACCAAGGACAAAAGAAAATACTCTAACATGGGTGTCCAGCCCTTTGGCTTTTTGGGACCCTATCACCCAACAAGAACTTGTCAAGGGTCACCAGTAGAATTTAATAATCACTTATGATAATAGTGTAACCCATTACCAATGAGTATAAACTGTGGACTTTGAGGGCTGCATACCTGCTCAAGAGGCTCATCAAAGGCATTAAACACTGACAGAATGGATATGTTTGACTGCCAGGGAGCAAAAGAGACAGTCAGATCAACCCAACAGGCATCAGGAAAATGTAATGACTCTTGAACAAATGAGCTCTCTGGCCTGTAAGGTAAAACAAAAGAGAGCTTTGCAATGATAAGCCTTATAATGGTGACTGAGTATAAGACAAACATCATATTCCATTTATTTATTTATGCTTATTTAATTTTACAATTTAATTATTTAAATATATATATATATATATATATATATATATATATATATATATCAAATTCTTTTGTTGTTCAGTTGTATCTAACTCTATATGGTTCCATGGATGTTTTACAAAGTGTTTTCTTGGCAAAAATACTAGAGTGGTTTGCCATTTTTTCCCCCAGTGGTTTCCTATTTTACAGCTGAAAAACTGAGCGAATAGGGGGTTACGTGACTTGCCCAAGGTCACATAGCTAATAAGTGTCTGAGATCAGATTTGAATTCCGATCTTCCTGGCTCAAGGTCCAGTGCTCTGGCAAGTGACCACATAGTTCTTACTATTTGTAGCTCACTCTCCTGTGTATAAAGGGTACAGAAACAAAATAAAAATAATAACTGCTTTGAAAGATATTGTATTCTATTAGAGTTTAAACAGCTAAGTATGAAGTCAACTTATCATTAAATAAGCAAAGAAAGTGAGAATACATTTTGTTAGAAATTCGTGGAGGGTTTTTCCTACCAATATTAGAGCTATAACTAGGGGAGGACAATAGATTGGTGCCTCAGCATGCCAAAGGACTGGCAGATTTAGAATCACTGTTCCAGTCCTCCACTTCTGTGATTTCATCATTGTCAGTCTCTTCATCGCTGCATTTTTCTGTCACTCCAATCTTTTCCAGCTTCTACCAGCCAATCTACCCAACTTGTCCTGGTTAGGTCAATCATTTCAGTTAGGCCCTTACTCTCTTACCTTAGAAACCAATGGTGACTTATTTTCTAATGTTTGTGTTGGCATTCACAGTATGCAATTCTAGGTAAAATACTCTGCCTGTTTCGCTTTGTCCTGGGCTTTCAAGCATCACCAGAAATCACTTATGGGACATGGCCATTTGGATTGGCTATCATACCTCATCTGGATTCTCAACATTGCTGGACAAGCTTTTTGTTTATCTCTAATTGCCTCCTTGCCATATTCATCACAATAGTGGGTTCAAATCTAATCCACCATCTTCAGTGCCGTGACATCTCTGGATTCCATTGCTATCTGAAGATAACTGGGCAAATTAAGGGTATCTGACATGAGCTCTCCTTTTTTTCCCCTACCAGCAACTAGATGGCAAAGTTGACCCTGAAGTCAGGAGACCTTCATTTCAAATCTGGTCTCAGACAATTTAACCTTGACTGCCTCCTATACAAGCCTATCTGATTCATAGCTGGTAACTCAACCCAGATGCCTCTGGAGGAGAAAGCAAGGCTGATGTCTTTGCACAGCACCCCAACCCCTCTCTCAAATTCAATTCATGTACACATCATGGCATCACCTCCATGAAGTCTTGGTCTTCTTTGAGAATGAAGGGCAAACATTATTATCATCTTCTCTCCTACATTTCCCTTCTATCTCCTCACTCAACCAACCCTCCTTCTCAGCTACTGCAGAATACAATGTCTCTAGAGAAAGGGTGATCTCTTGAAAAGTACACAGGACTAGAAGTCAGGAGAAATTTAGATTTAAATCCTTCTTCCAACTCAGCTTTCTGACACTAAGAAAATCATTCTATCTCTCTCTAGAGCCTTGCTTTCCTCAAAAATGAGATTAATGATACTTTTGGACATTATAATACTTTTTAGAGTACTTTTTGGAGAACAAAAGAAATAGGATACATGTAACAAACTTCAACTAGATTCCAGTTTTCTCCTGTTTTGTTTCTCTATTGTGAAAAATTAAATTTCTAAATCTTACATTTCTGATTAAAAATGGTTTCTCATTAAGGGTTTGAAATCGGAATGTTAGCCTCTGACCTTCGCAGCTGGAAATGTGTCTGTGTGAATTAGCCTGGCCCCCTTCTAAGGACATCACAAGTCTGGCTTTCACAGTTGTGAAAACAATTAGATAAAGACCATCCTGAGAAGGCAGAAAACTGCTCTAGTTATCTCTATAAGAGACCCAAATACATTCTTATACTTCTGACATTTTGGAAAGGGAGAAATACTAATGTTTTATGTGTCTATAATGTATCTGACACCAATGTAAAGTAGCAAGTCAGAAAAGGAGACACAAGTCCTCCTACTAATTGAATCTTTGTTCAGTTCTGACATAGCACAGACCCCATGGGCAGGAGAATCATAAACTAAGCAATGACACTTTCATACACTAATGTGAAATCTGATTGAATGACTGCAAACATTTTATGACTTTGTGTGATTTCTATAAATACTTTTCACTCCTTAAGCTCTAGGTAAACATCTCTTAAGATGTCTTCCATCTCGAGGCAAATTTTTGAGAATAAAACTTAACGTATAATCTATTATTTCATTTTTAATTCAAAATAATTAAGATTGACACTAATTTATATGAATAATGAGAGAATCATTAAGGAAAATCAAGAAGCTAATAACAATTTTGATTTTTTAGGAGGGAAAATAGAGATGGGGAGAGAGGGAAGAGAAGAGAAGAAAGGAAAGGAGAAAATCAGAGAGGGGAGGAGGGGAAAGGCAAAAGAAGAAAGACCTGCCTATGACTTTTGAATAGTTCAAGTTTCTCATTACTATTAGATTATGATATCCAGTATCTAATATTTCTTTTTTAAAAAAATAAGTTATTTTTGGTTAAATTTGAAGTTCTTAATTGTATGCCTTCCTTACATACTACGCATACTTCTATTTCTCAGTTCTTTCTCTAGAGGTAGGTAGCATCTTTCTTTGTAGATATATAACTTATCAGAATAACTTGGTCATTCACAGTTATTCTTTGAACATTATTGCTGTTACCATATATAGCATTCTTTTGGTTTTATCCATCTCACAATTATTTCACTATTTCTTCTACTTTTGTTTCTTCTCCCTACTTCATCACCTAGGCTCTATCTCTCCACTTGGAGTCCTAGCCCTATATGTGGGTGTTTTCTCCATAGTAATGCAATTATTGGTTGCTCATATTTTGTGATAAAGTTTGACATTTGGAGTCTAGATTTTTTTATAAACTTTGCTTTTTAAGTAATTAATTTCTTTTCCCCAAAAAGTTGGAGCAATTTCCTTTTTGTCCCATTCAGTTTTCATTCATAATTTCTTGAAATATAACTCAAAAACATAGACTTTCAAAAAGTTCATTGTGAATCTTGATGGAGTTCCTTGACTAACCTTTAAACCCAACCACTCCGATTTTCATTGAATGCCCAATATAGATTCTAGTCCAAGACTCTGTGGCTCATTGTTTAGTTTTGATGGCTTAGAATTAGTGTAAATCACATTTTTTTTTCTGTTTGGGCCAAAAATTTTGAAGGGTCTTTCCCAAATGGATATTTTTATGATGTCAAAATTGACCATCTTATATCAATCTTTACCTAGCCTTAATTCACTGAAGGGACATTAGTATAGACAAACTGAGACCTGGGGGGAAAAATCCTTAACTTAAAAAAAGGCAAGGTCATTCACTGTTATTTGGGCCACCAACAGTCCTTTTGATTTTGAATTCAGTGACAAAAGGGAGAATGATGAGTTTGCATGGCTCTGCCTTAATAAAAATATAATTCATGACCAAGTCAAGACGTTACCTTCATGATGTCATTAGTCCTCTTCAAGAATATAGGACCAAAACCTCCCAACAGATCTGTTTCTTAAGTCATTTATCTATTTTTTCCTGTCTTATGGTCCTATAGAATATATTCATTCCATTTAAAATCTTCCCTTTATCCCTATTTATATTCATTTACTATATTTTATCTGTCTGGATCTTTTAGATCTATCAATATAAAAGAATTTGTAAAGAGTCAGAAGTACAGAACCCAAAGCAAAACAGCTTTTTTTCAGAAGTTAAGAATCTAGCCATGGAAGACGACATGTCCAGGTAGAGTTACATACAAAACTGAAACAAGGTAGCTTTGTTTGGGAAGGGGAACTCTGCATCTTAAAGCAGAATACAAATGGTTTAATATAGGAAGTTGCTCATGAGCTGAGCCTTGAAAGGAATTTGGGATTCTAAGAGGTGGAGGTGGGGTAGCCAATGCAAAGGCTTGGAAGGAGAGAGCAGATCCTCCGGCATCAAGCAATTCTGCCAGACTGGCATGGATGTGGAATGGAGGGTTGTGGAATAAAGTTGGAATGGTGCATTAGGACCACTGAGGGGAGGACTTCAAATAGTATCCAGAAAACTTGATCTTTGATCCTAGACATAATGAGACATTGGAATTTAAGGAGTTAGGTATTGACATGATTAAATCTGTGCTTTAGGAAAATTACTTTGGAAACTATATGGATGATGGATTGGAGTTAGAGGAGACTTCTAGCAAAGAGAACTATTAGAAGGCCATTATGATAGTCCAGACAAGAGGTAAGGAGGACATTAATTGCCAGGAGAGGCAGAGGGAGGTTAATCTAAGCTTTTGGTTTGGGTTAGTCATTTCTCTCAGTTTTGCGTGTTTTATAATCTATTACAAATGTTTTTATCTAAATTATTGACATAAATCTCAAACAGTCAAGGGTCAATAATATTTTCCAAGGTTGTACATATAACATAATAATCAGTTGAATATGATTAGGAAACACCAAAGTAATATGTATATTATGTATATATAGATATGAATATATGAAAACACCTTCTGCCTTGGTTGATTCCCCTTTGCCTCTGTCCTCTTCCTCCCACCCCTCCAATGAATTGATTAGCTGTCTTGGTGCAATTTAGACATGCCCTAATTTACATTCAATTACCTAAAAATGAAGTGGGAAGATGAGTATATGCTAAATATAGACAACTACTCCATTTAATTTAAGGACCTTTTCTTTTTTTAAGTAGGAATCACAAAGGTTTGCAGTTTACATGACCTAAAATTCGTGGATAATTACAAACTTCATTCCTGATATGTTCCCTAGACTCAGCTTTCCCTTCCCTAAGGATATTCTCTCAGTTAAAAGGAGTTATAAAATAAAGTTTAAAAAAAACCCTCAAGTTATTAGTCCTAGGAAGGTAAAACTTTTAATTACACTAGTATAATTAAATATATTTAATTAAACCATCTTGAACAAATGGAACTTATAAAAGGACAGTGACTTTTTATACAAGCTTGTACTCTGTCTACTATCACAAGAGAAGAAGAATTCTATTAGCTTATTTATTATGTTTTATTAATTACTTTGTTACATTACAGGTTATTAGCTATTCATTATGTTACAACAAAATTCATTCATTATTTTATAACAAAATTAGGAATGACCAAAACTGAAGTTATAGGAGGGAAAGAACCACGAGATGAAATAGTGAAAGAAAATAAGCTCTCTGAGGGTAGTGGCTGTTAGTTTTTTTTATCTTCTGTAAAGTAAAGTTTCTGAAAACTATATTCAGGATAAAAGATTGATTTCTTCAGAAAGTACACTTTCTTCACATATCAACAAGTAAGAAATTAAGATTCCTGGGTATCTCCCCTATGTTAATAACTCAGGAGGACCATGATCAGGATGCTGGGGGACTTGTCCTAACAGGAAACTACACCAAGAGATGAGATCATGTTGTGCAAGGATTATAATCTTTGAGGAGCAGTTTGGACAAAGATATTGTGCAACCTGCATTGTCAGGCCACAAAAGATGTTAATGATTTTCTCTGTTCTCTGTTTTTGCATAAAAGTTTCCCCTCTTTGCCAGTTTGAACATAGTCATTACCTCAATGACTATCACCTATAGGTCAGAGGTCAGATCTTTGAGAATAAAACCTAAAATGTCTAACATTTTCCGTCATTTTATTTCAACCCTATATTTTAAGGTTTTCATAGTTTTAAGATTTATACACTTCATATACTTAGCACCTAACAAGGTATTTGACACATAATAAATATCTAATAAATATTTATTAGTTAATAGATTACCTTCCCTCAGCTTAAATAATTCAATAAAGCACATTTTGGGGGAAATAAAGGATCAATTCACAAATGAATTCAACTCTTAAATTGAGCATATGATTTTTTCCCCCCTAAGACTGCTATTTTTTTAGGATTTTGGAGTAAAAAGACCTAAAGTAGAATCCATGTTGAATGTCATTTCCCTTCAAATTGATCGCCTTACATGTCTCAGGAACCAATGTACATCTTTCATATGTGAAGCTAGTAAGTTCTGATGCACCCAATTCCTTCCCTATTTGTAGGAATTGATTATCTGAAAACTTTCCCCAATCAGATCATCTTCCTCCTTTGCCTTAAATGTATTGTCCTGTTCCCAGCTTTGCCAGAAAAGCTTTAGAATTGTATTCCTCTTGTCCAAATCGTACTTATCATGGAGTCTTAATTCCTCAAAGTAACCTTCTGCAGGATCACCTTTCTAGACAATTCAAATCTTTTCTTACTGAGACACCTGGATGCTGCAGTGGTTAGAGGGCTGAGTCTAGAAGTCAGAAGATCTGAGTTCAAATCTTGCCTTAGACATTTACTAGTTGTGTGACCCTGAGCACATCACTTAACCTCTGTTTGCCTCTGTTTCCTCACCTATAAAATGAGGACAATAATTGGGTTTACCTCTCAGGGTTGCTGTGAGGACCAATCATGAGATAATATTTATAGAATACTTTGAAAATCTTAAAGTTCTATTATAAATGTTAGCTTGTCAATGTTATCATTTTGCCATAGTAAAAAATGGTATCCTATGTTGTCTGTTTAATGGGTACTTGGTAAATGTGTCTAAATTTAGCTTTCCTCACTAAATGATACAGAAAGCTGATGTTGGGGTTAAAATGCTGGACTTGGTAGAAGGGAGACCTGGATTCAAATCCTACTTGTGATCTGGGTGACTATGGACGAGGCATTTCAACTCTCTGAGAAGCTTTCCCATGTTTAAAATGAAGATACTCTCCAAGGCCCTTCTAGCTCGAAGTCTTTGACAGTGACCTTCCTCTTCTTGGTAGGAGGAATGGTGGTGAAGGTTCATTAGAGTCCTAAGAGTTAAGAACTCAGGGTTCCAACCTCCAATCTTCCACAAGTGTTCTGTTTGACCTTGGCTAAGTTAATTCTGCTTTCTAGAACTCTTTCCACATACATAACATTTAGAAGTTTCATTAGCTCAAAGATGGCATTTTTTTCCTTCTTGAGGACAAAAGGCAGAGAAGACCTATCTAGTCACCCCTAAGTATGACCGAAGGAATTAGGTGCTTGAATGTCTCTCCAATGCATTTTTATGGAACAAAACAAAGATAGTTATGCTTCTTGCTCGATAACTGTTTGCATGAATGAAATCTTTTTTGAGTGACCATTTATCACTGGGTCTTTCAATTCCTTCAGCTACTAGTTTCTCCCCTATAATATGACTTTTTATCTATTTTGTATAAAGATGGGAACCAGATTTTTGATTTAATGAATACAAGGGAATCCCATATGAAGGAACTCCTTTTATCAATCTAGGCCTAAGGCTTAAATGTGAACATTTCATCTCCACCTTTAGAGCACAAGCTCCTTGAGGGCAGATAATACTTCATTTTTATCATTTTATTCTCCAGGGTCCAGGTCACAAATCACATACATAGTGAGTGCTTAACTGCTTGATTATTTATGTAAATTTGAAAATTTGCATGAAGATTGTCTTTCCAATGAAAACAAGGATCTCTAGATGACGCAGTAGATAGGATGCTGGACTTGGAGAGAGAGAGAGACATGAATTTAAATCTGCCTCAAACACTTATTAACTGTGGCACTAGGTATCATTCAAACTCCCTTTTTTTTTATCACTTTTCTTGGCTATAAAACAGTAAGTGGTAAGCCTTCCCTCAGAAAGTCATTACAAGATTCAAATGAAAGAACATGTAAAGAGCTTCCCAAACCTAAAGGCACTCTATTCATACTAGTTATTTATTGTTATTATTAATAATAAAGAAATGAAAAGGTAATAATTTTAAAAATTATATCCTTCCCTCAAACATAAGCACAAGATTAAAAAAGAAATAATTGCCTTGATATAAATGTTAATATCTTTGGTCCATTGAGTAAGGAAGAAGTCAAAAACTGAGATCCCAGAGTTTAGAACTTCCCAACCCATCCATCCATCTCTCTCTCTCTCTCTCTCTCTCTCTGTTGTGGATCTCTTTGTGTAGTCTAGAGAACCCAATGAACCCCCTTTATAAATACTGATTTGCTACCTGCATTCATAGTTGTTAGAAATGTCAAATTTCTCTTAGAAATTAGAAAACATAAAGTTGTAAATTTTTTTCATCCACTGAAATTTACCAATGAACCACCTTAAGGTTCTGTGGACCATAGAGCACCCTTCCTTTAGTTGGCTTGTACTAAATACACAATTTGAGCAACCATCTCTGTCTATGTCCAGAACTCATTAGGAAACACTATTCTATGAAGTTAAGGAAAAATTAGAAAATGAACTCACTTTCCTTGAGGGAAAGACTCCTTTTGGCAAAAGATGAGCAGCTGGCACTGATTAATTTGATCTAAAAACATAATTTAGACAAGTGAGTGTCCAACAGAACCATCTTGCATCAATGCCACATGCTCTGATTGCAATCAGTGAGTTAAACTCCAGAATAGTATCATTTGGATATCACATAAAATGAAAAATTGACATCCATATAAAAATGGAGATCAAAAATGGTTTCAGACAGTAGGAATTAATTTCTGAATTCTAGAATGACTATTTTTAAAGGAACAACTCAATATAATTTAACTTGGTATAGAGAGGAGTGCATGTCATCTGTCACTAAGCACTTGAAGGACAATGATGTAAAAGAGAGTAGACTTAATTCTGTTTCCCCAAGAGAACAGAATTGAAAACAATAGCTACAATACACAAATAGTTAAATAAAGGTGTCTATGATACAAAGAAAAATTCCCCAACAATGAAATACCTAAGGGGCTTCTTTCAGAAGTCATAGAAACCTTGAATCAAATATTTAGAGCTACAAGTTACCTTGGAGGCCAAATAAGTCCAATCCTTTCAATTTTCAACTGATGACGTTAATGTATAAAAAGTCATATGAAGTCTAGCTCACAGAGGTAATGAGTTAAAGGGCAAGTTTATGTATTTGAAGTCATATGGGGAGATAGCTATTACCTGGTGCGCAAATAACCAGCTTCTCCCTTCCTCTATATTAAACATTCGTATTGTAATGTGGGTATTCAACTATGGCCATGAAATGTAAGAGGTCTTTTCCAAATAAACTGCATTCCAAATACAAATATAAGGAAAAGAAAAAGACAAAATTGGTATACACAAAAGAATGGCAGGAAATAATGCTTATTCAGCAAACACTACTTTTAAACAAAACTAATTGATGATGGTTTATTATCTTTGTGAAGGAATATAGAAAAGGCTTCATCAGATGGTTCTCTTAAGTTACGCTTCTCCTTGTGCATCTCTATTTGAAAGCAATTGATTTTAAGAATATATCTATTGGCTAAATGAGGGTGAAAAATGACTAATCAAGCATAATTAACAACACAGCTGCTCATAAAGTTATTTTTTAATATGCAGAACCTTCTATGAATATGCACTGATAGAAATAATTTATACTTTCATTTAGATATTAACTATTATTCAAAAAAGTTTACAGAATATTAAGAAATCCAAGACAAGGGGGGAAAGTATTCAAGCAAAGGACCTTAGATATTCAAGGAACATTTATCAAGATTTCCAACCACAAATATAGAAGACCTGATAATAGTGGTAGAGTATTATATTAGCAGCCATTTCGTCCCATCCCCTTAACAATCTTGTATATTTATGTCAAAGATTTTTGTGTATAATTCATTGCGGATATGTTATACAGATTCCCTCCTCTTATAGAATATAAGCTACCCGAGGGCAGGAACAACGTTATTTTTGTTTCTATATTCTCACTGTTTACCAGTATCTTGAACATAGCAAAGGTTTATTAAATGTTAGTTGATTGATTGCTTATAAGCACACATAGGAGAGTTCTGAATATCATCACATTGAAGCATTGTGGGTATAAAATGGAATTGTACCATGCAAAGGAATGGATTTCACCAGTAGAAGAGATGACATCCGCCAAAGAAGATCATAAGGAGTCTATGACTTATTAATGAAGTGACTCATCCAGAGCTTCACAACTAGTGACAATGAGATTTGCACTCACAGTCTCTTAATGCCAATACCCAGTCCTCCAGTCACTATGAATTGATGCCACTAGGCCACCTTCATGTCTGTGAGCATATAAAATACTAGGAAAGGTGCACATTGAAATAGCTAATTTGCTAATGTTGAAAAATACCAATTCTTGACTTTCAAGGCACAAGGTCATTTGAATACCAAGAGGAATTCAAAGCAGGTTTCTTTATGAACCTTAACCCATCTCTGATAGGCTGGCATAAGGAAATAACAGCATTTGATTCTTCATGAAAATATTATTTACAGAGCACTCCCAAGTACAAAGTGTATGTTAGTAACAATAACCCTGGGAGATGGCAAGGCAGATTTTGTTATCCACATTTCACAAGTAAGATACTTGAGACTCAGAAAGATTCAGTAATTTGACTAAAATCACAAAGCTAGAGAATGTAAGAATGAGCATTCAAAATGAGTCTTCTCATTCCAATTAAGATCTCTTAAAACTTGTAATTTTGATATGAAATGGTACAGTGAATAGAGCTCTCAGTCGAGAATCAGAAAGATTCATCTTCCTAAGTTCAAATCTGGTCTCAGACACCAGATTGCATATGTTTATCTATAGCTTTAATTTCTTCATTTGAAAGTTGTCTATTTATATCCTTTGACCATTTATCAGTTGGGTAAGATGATTTGTTATTAATATCCTGGGGAAGTCACCTAACCATTTTTGCCTCAATGTCTTCATCTGTAAATGAGCCTGTAGAAGGAAATGACAAACCACTCCAGTATCTCTGCCAAGAAAGTCTCAGATGAGGTCCTGAAGAGTTAGACACAAAAAATGACTGAACAAGGACTGTAGCACTTACCCTTTTTTTTGTCTATTTGGATTGAACCTATGATTTCATTGATGTAGGGAACTCCTACTGCCCCCAAAACAAAACAAAACAAAGCAAAAACAAAACACCTTTCTTTACCAATGAAGATCACTACTGTTTTGCCACTAATAGTTTTAGAGACTTATATGAGGTACTGAAAAAGTTAAGTGACTTGTCCAGGGTCAAATAATCCTTATGTGTCATTGGCAGATCTCTAACCCAAGTCTTCCTGACTAAGATCAGTTCTCCCTTTATTATGCCATGAATGCAGCCTTCTAAATAAAAATGATGTTTATTTTGGGACTATTTAATCATTGACACGAAATACTGCTCCCTTCATTTAATCCTAATGTTGCATCTTAAAACAGAAGGGAAGGATGGTTGACTCTACTTTTCAGAATAGAGACTGGACTTGGGAATTATTAGAATACTGACCCCACCCCATCCCTCCCCACTCCTCATGCTCTAGTGGAAGGCTCTCCCATGGTAGGCTTCCCACTTCTATATAAGTTATGGTCTCAGATAGCTAGATAGGGACTGAAAATTTAAATTATTTTCTCAGAGTCATTATGAACCTATGTTGGCATCTACTGGAGGCTTGCCCAGGACCAAGGACTTGCTAGTTTCTAGGCCAGATCTGTCACCTTCATGTTAGGCTATCTCTCTACATCAGGATATTAATAACAAATCATCTTATCCAACTGATAAATGGTCAAAGGATATAAATAGACAGTTTTCAAATGAAGACATTAAAGCTATATATAATCATATGAAAAATGCCCCATCATTATCAATTAGAGAAATGCAAATTAAAACAACATAGAGGTATCATCTCACACCTATCAGATTGAGAAAGATGAGAAAAAAAAAGAGAAAATGACCAATGTTGGAGAGGTTATGGGAGGAATGAGACATTGATGCATTGCTGGTGGAGTTATGAATGGATCCAGTCTCTCTGGAGAGCAATATGGAACTATGCCCAAAGATCAATAAAGCTTTCATACCCTTTGACCCAGCAATTCCAATTCTAGGTCTATATCTAGAAGAAATTATAGAAAAAGGTAAAATTCTACACGTTCCAAAATATTCATAGCTGCTCTTTTTGTACTGGCAAAGAATTGGAAATTGAGGGGATGCCCATCCATTGGGAAATGGTTAAACAAGTTATGGTACATGAATACTCTGGAATATTATTGTTCTATAAGAAACTATAAATGGTTGGACTCAAGAGAAGCATGGAATGAGTTATAGGATCTGATGCTGAGTAAAGGGAGCAGAACCAAGAGAACAATGTGCACATCAACATATTGTGAGATGATCAGCCTTGATGGAAGCAGCTCCTCTAAGCAGTTCAGAGAGCTGGGACAACCATAGTAGACTGGCTATGGACAATATTATCCCCATCCAGGGGAGGAAAAACAAAACAAAACAAAACTAAAAAACCTTTTAGAATCTGATGAATACTTTATCTCATGTATCTCTTTCCCTTAGTTCTAATTCCTCATACCAAACATGATTGATCTGTAAACATGTTTATCAAAATTATGTATACACAATACTAACCTGACTGCTGCTGAGGGGAGTGGGGTGGAAGGAAATTCTGTAACTTAAAAATATACATATACATATGGATAAAAAATAAATTAATTAAATCAACAATAAATCATCAATAAGTTCAGACCCTGTTCCTACTTTGTTCTACCTATTTGATTCCATCAGTAAGTGTTCTCATCTACTCAAGTCACCAGTGTCCAAAAGAGATGGCTTCAGTGCCACCCCTACATGAGAATGAAAGTCTGATCCATGATCCATAATCAATGTGGAGCCAGAGATAGAAACAATAAAATCAGCAATCTCAGCAGGCCTAACCACAGGCCAGATTGCAAAAGAGGCTCTTGGTCTTCACTGGGAGCTGGCTCCCTCAACCGTGAAAACTTCATTCCTAAGTTTTCCTTCTGACCTCTTCATCCTTTCTTCCACCTCATGGAAATATTAGTCTCCTAGCCTTGCTTTGTCTCTCTATTGTCATGCTGCGATATCTCATCTCTCTGATAACCAGAATACTTAGTAGCTAAGAGAGAGACTTGTGTGAGCTAGTTCAACTCCATTCAAAAATATTAATTGTAAGAAACCTTTAGAAAATTAATCCAGAAAAATGATCTAGACAGTTTTAGACAAGATTACAGCAGTTAAGGAGAAGCTTGTGGTACTTTCTGGAACTTCCTATTCTGGTCATAGGTAGGGCCATCTCTGATAGTACTGAATGGGGTATACAGAATTATGCCACATATCCCATTGAACTGGGGATTCTAAACTAGTGATGATCAATACACAAAGTGGATTTTAATAGGCTTCTGTTTTGATAACAAATGGGCCTTCTTGATAATTACATTGTTAAAACGCCATTCCATTTTCTTATTTTTTAGATTCATTCTAGAGTAATGATACTTCCATTGCATTTATCATAGCTAGTAATATGGTTGCATTAGTAAGAAATTAGGTCAGTGGGAATTTAGGTCAGTAACCAACAGAAAATACACAATATGAGGAGCAAATTATCAGTTTAGTTGCCATCATTTGTTACATTCTGCCTCCCTGATCAAATACTCATAGTGAAATGATCTCAACAATCTAAAAATGTAATAATGCTTAATGAGTAATTGTACCTAATGCTTTGCAATGTCCATCACTGATATTAGTTGTTTTCTTTTAGTCATTAGCTTCTCAGATATTAGAATTTTAAAATGTAGAGTTGAGAGCCAAAGATTTAGAGCTGACCAAGACCTTAGAGACCATTTAGCTCAATAGACTCCCATTTCACAAGAGAAAATTGTGGTCAAGGGAGACAAAGCAGCTTTTCCAACATTCTAAAGGGAGAGAGAGAGAGAGAGAGAGAGAGAGAGAGAGAGAGAGAGAGAGAGAGAAAGAGAAAGTAGGATTTGAATCCAGGTCACTCAACTCCAAATTCTGTGCTCTTTCCAATGTATGATGAAATACATTGGTGGCTAATTAAAAAATGTACTTTTTCATATCGAAATAGCCATTCAAAACTATAGAGAGATATACTTCAGTAGAGATGACTGGCTTTGATTCAGTAATAATGTGGCAATGGAGTCCATAAGACCCGGGTACTATATCTCATCTTGGCCATTTATTAGTAATGTGGACTGAGACAAAGCTCAACTTCTCTATGCCACAGGCAACACTCTAGAATATCTATGACATCATGCCCAGCTTGCCCTCTGAATTGTTGGAATTCCTACAATGAGAACTCTCAGTTTGGATGAAACACAGATCTGGTTCATTTATATGCCTAAAATGATGTGAGAAAGCAAGATTTGTTTACAGGGAAAAAAAACAACATAATGATGTGCTTTTCTGTGAAATAAAATTATAAAAATGACAAAGATTCTCATGATTAAAGAAATTTTATATTCTTGAAATTGTTGGCCAAGATGATTCCCACATGGATCTGTGAGTGACAAGCAGCCTGGAGCTGTGTGTCCCATTCATAAAGCTTCTGATGAGCTCTAGGGGCTATAGCTAATTGTGGCTTTCACTTGCGCAGTAACACTGGCCGTGCTACAGACCGCAAATGGAGTAGAGTTCCGCTACAATCTGGATAGCAAGGAAAGTTAAAACCTTCTCTCTGGGAAGCTGGCCATTATTTGCCAAATTACCTTTCTAGATTTTTATAAAACATATACACACACACACTCTTACACACTTAGAGTACCTCTGTCAGTTATATCTCCTAAAAGGAAATACCATATTCTCCAAGGATTGCAGTTTACAAGAGTGGCTGCATGGAGAGCTGTCCAAAATTAAAGATGACTGTCTATATTTCTGCAATGATACAGATGGGAAAGATGGACTACTTGTTGCTACTGTTCTTTCTCAGAGAGAGAGATGAAAGGACAATGAGAGAATTTGGGGTAATTTGCACTCATCTGAGTTCAATTGGGTGAGTTCCCAACATCATCAGCACCTCAGTGGTGGTTCTCCCCATTATTGCTTCAATATGAGGGTAATCATACTTTTATCTCATTTAGCACAGCAGGCTAAAAAAAAATCAAAACCCAAAAACTAGCAGTTCCATGCAAAAGAGTATGCAATTCTTATATATTTCTGTATTCCTTAAAAAGGTTTTTATCAAACCTATTTGTACCCTAAATCTGTGGAGGTCAGTACCCAGGATCTTCTAGGCACCAATTATTAGACTACTTGGGAAGCAAATCTCAGAAAATAAAAACACAATCTTATTGACAGGAATATTTAAGGAAGGCTATAAAGCTCTGGAGGGAAATTATTACAAGTATTATTAATAGTTAACATGTATATTATGCTTATATTTGCTGGGCCTTTAAAATTATCATTTCATTTAATCTTCACACTCATCCTGGGTGGTGTTATCCCCATTTTACAAAGGACAAATTCATGCTTAGACCTGAGAATAGTCACTTGCCCAAGATCACAGAGCTAGTAAGAGTTTGAGGTCAGATTTGAAATTAGGTCTTCTTAATTGCAGGCCCACCATCCCTCAATTAAGCTTCTAAAATGAAATTTGAACTGGCAGAGCCAAAAAAAAAGAAAGAGGACATTTTCCCAGACTAAGACAACTTGGGAGGTTATCAGAGGAGGTCTGTGACCAAAGAGGGGGCCGGCATAGACAATGACAGAACATCTGTAGCAGTCTCTGGAGGTGGCCACAATGGACCATGACTTTCATGTATAAAGGAAAATTGTTCCAATATCTTAGAACCAGAAGTTAAAATGGAAATTGAAAAAATTCACACAGCACTTGAAATACAACACAAAATGATAAGTCCAAGAAATATGATGGCTAAATCCAAGAGCTTCCAGGTCACAAAAAAAATATAACAAGTAATCAGAAATAAACAATTCAAATATTTTGGAGCTACAGTTAGGAACACAAAAGATTTACCAGGTTCCATGTTAAAGGGACAGGGCATTTGGAATATGATATTCTGAAAAGCAAAAAAGATCTAGGATTGCAACCATGAAGAGCCTACCCATCCCAAATGAAAGAAAAAAGGACATTTAATGAAATGACTTTCAGGTTTTTGTCAAAGCTCTCAGAACTTGAGGGAAAATTCAACATACAAGGTAAACATTAAAGATCAATACTAAAGGACACTCAACAAGTCATTTTAATTTCATAAACATATATATATATATAGTAGGCAAAAACTATAAGCAGCACTCTTATGATTGACATGGTTATTTGGGTAGAAGTTTGAAAGAGAAGTATAAGCTGAGAAGAGCATGATGAGATGATTCTAGAAAAATAAAACTAGGGAAAGATAAAAACTTATCTCATACAAATGAGGTATAAAAGAAACCTATGCAGAGGAAACTAATAGAGAGAGAGATATAGTGGGGTGGGGGAGAGGATAAGCGAGGGGCTCTTAGTGGGGTGAATAGTTTCAGGAGGAGAACAAGGGAATGGGTAAAAGAAAATAAGAGGCATGGTATGGGATATGGAAAATAGGGTGAGAAAGATAGTGAGGAACAAAGGAAGGAAGAGAATATACAAGTAACTGTAGGTTAGAATATGAATGAGATGGATTTATAGATAAAGTGAAAATGGAGATTAAAAATCTGAAATCAACAATATATTGCTTTGATGAAGCACAGAAATGAGAGATACACACAAAGATATAATAAAGGACAGGGATATAATTTAGTATTTAAAAAGGGATAGTATTTGTGATTTCAAAGAAAGTTAAAATTAAAATAGATTTGATTTAAAGTGAAAAATAGGGGTGGCTAGGTGGCGCAGTGGATAGAGCATCAGCCCTGAAGTCAGGAGTACCTCAGTTCAAATCCGGCCTCAGACATTTAATAATTACCTAGCTGTGTGGCCTTGGGCAAGTCACTTAACCCCATTTGCCTTGCAAAAAAGAAACCGTAAAAAAGTGAAATATAAAACATCATGTACCAGCAATATTATTCAATATTGTTTTAGATAAAATATCTAGACAGAATAAAGTGTATAATTGCCAAAGAGAAACAGGAATTATATGAACATAGCCAGAAAACATTTTTTATAAAGTCAGATCTAAATAATTGAAGTCAAGTTTATGGTTGATGTGTAGATAAAGTCAGTATAACTTTTAAAATGTCAATTTTCCCAACTAATCTATCCAATGTCATTTCTTTTCATTGATAAAAAATAATAACAAAGTTTATCTGAAAGAGAAAAAAGTCAAAAACTTCAAAGAAAGGGGAAAGAAATAAAGTAGATGAAGCAGTATCAAACTTTAAATAATATTATCAGGTAAAAACATTTTTGAAGTATAAAAAGGATAATTTAGATTATTTTAAATTGAAATTTTCTTGTTTAAGTAAAACCTATGTAGCTAAGACTAAAAGGAATACAAAAAACTGGAGAAAACACTTTCATAGAGATTCTTTCAGATGTGATGTTATTGTGTTGAAATATTGCTGTGAGAGATGATTTGGTTGATTAAAAATCTCATGGAACAAATGAAAAACTTATGAACTTATGAAAAACGATTCTACACAGAAACAGATAATAGGAGGATATAAACACAAGATGGTTTTACAAAAATATATGAGTGCTTATATTTATATATCTATACACACACATATAAATCTCTATATCCATCCATCTATCTATCTAATTATCTATCTATGTTGAATTGAATGTTGAGTGGGAGAGGAGGGAGGGGGAAAATATAGGAAAAAGTGCTAGCAAAAAACAAAACAACAACAAAAAAAGGAAAACCTCCAAGGAAATAAACAAAAAAATCTGGGCAACTCTGAAAACAATGTATAGATTTTGTTATATAGGTTTTTTGAAATGGAATTTTATTGTCTTTTATTTAATCCTCCCTTATGGTCTTCTATGTACATAGCAATATTTTTTTTCTTTTCTCAATTTGTATTTAACTTTGAAAAAGATTATCAAAAAAGAATAATTTACCCAGAAAAATTGAATATAATCCTTGAGTGGGGAAAATGGATATTAATAAAATAGAAGACTTTCAAGAATTTTTTTTTTTAGGTTTTTGCAAGGCCAATGGGGTTAAGTGACTTGCCCAAGGCCACACAGCTAGGTAATTATTGTCAGAGGCCGGATTTGAACTCAGGGACTCCTGACTCCAGGGCCGGTACTCTATCCACTGCACCACCTAGCTGCCCCCTTTCAAGCATTTCTAATGAAAAAAAAAGATAAGAACGGAGTAGAAAATTTGACATAGAAATAGAAGATTCAAGAGAATTAGGAATGCTAAACATGAAAGAGAAATCATAAGGGACTTAATTAATATGTTTAAACTATTTACATTCCTATATGGTAAGAAGATGGTAGTAACTCATAAGAACTGTATCTTTATTACTGTAGTTAGAAGGATTCTATATAGACCAAGGGCATGAGTGTTAGTCGATTATATTCCTCCTATAATGAAACTCCCTCTTCCAAAATGAAAAAGAAAGAAAATGGGTTGTACTGGAAGAGGGGCAAAGGAAGAGACAGAATGGGGATATTTTTTCCTATCATAAGAGACATTCAAAGCAGAACGTTTAAAGCGGAGGGGAGCAGAACCAGAACATTGTAATAGAACCAGAAGAGCTTTTGGGTTGATGATCAATCTTAATGAGTTTGCTCATTCCATCAGTGCAACAATCATGGATAATTTGGGGGTATCTGCGATGGAGAATACTGTCTGTATCCAGAGAAAGAATTGTGGAGTTGGAACAAAGACCAAAGACTATTATCTTTGTTTTTTAAAAAAGGTAACTTATGTGATTTTGCTATCTCTTATATTTATTTTTTTCCTTAAGGATCTGATTTCTCTCTCATCACACTCAATTTTGATCAATTTACACCGTGAAAACAATGTAAAAGACTAACAGACTGTCTTCTCTTGGGGGTGGGGGGAGGAAAGCGAGAATGGGGGAAAAACTGTAAAATTCAAAAAAAGAATAAAAAAAAGTGGAGGGGGGGAAATGGGGAAGGAGTGAATCTTACCCTCAATGGATTTGATTCAAAGAGGGAAGGATATATACATATGCATATCAACATAAACATATATACACACATACACTTGACATAAAAAAGTATCTGACTTTTAAAAGGGAAATAGATAGGAAGGAGACATGGAAGGACAATAAAAAGAAGGGCAGATTAAGGGAAGTAAAAGTCAGAAGCAAAGCAAACTTTTGGAGAGGTTTAAGTATAAAAAGATAAAGAGAATAAAAGATAACTTTGAAAGAATAGGATGGAGGAAACACACTGGGAATACGAATGCTATAAGCTTACTCATAAAATGGAGACAGTGCCCAGAATAGATCAGTAACAAGAATTCATCAATATGCTGCTTACAAGAGACATGCTAGACCCTCATACTAGACCCCAAAAGACCCACACAGAGTTAAAATAAAGGGGTGAAGCAGAATTCATTATGCTTCAGCTGAAGTAAAAAAGGCAGGGGTAGTAATAATGATCTAAGAAAAAGTAAAAACAAAAATAGGCCTAATTAAAATAGAAAATCAAGAAAACTGCAATTAGCTAAAAGGTACAATAAATAGTAACCCATGTTTACACTAAATTTCTTTGATTAACAATCTCATTTCTTAAATAGACCGGGAACGAAGCAAATTTATAAAAATGAAAACAATTCCTCAATGGATAAATGGTGAAAAATAAGAACAGGCAGCTTTCAGAAGATATCAAAGCTATCTATATTAATATGAAATGCTCTAAATCACTAATGATTAGAGAAAGTGTTTAAAGGAAAATAGATAAATTAAAATATGTTTGGAAGAGTTATAAACTAGTCCAGTCATTCTGGAGAACAATTTGAAACTATGTAAAACTAACTATGTGGTGTCTAATTGTAATGAAGTACTATTGTGCTATAAGAAGTGATAAGGGTGCTTTCAGGGGGCAAAAAGGAAGACCAATATGAGCTGATGCAAAGTGAAGTAAGAAGAACCGGGAGATAATTGCACATAGTAACAGCAAGGCTGTAATGATGATCAACTGTGAAAAACTTGGCTATTCTGATTTAAAAAATGATTCAAGATAATTTCATTGTGATTAAAAAAGTGCTATCCACTCCAGGAAAAAGAACTGATAAACTCTGAGTACAAACCAAAGTATAACTTTCTTTTTCTTTTTTTTGTGATACTAATTTGGAAATAACATTTTGCATGATTTCGCAGGTACAATGGATATAATTTTATTCGTATTCTGACTGAGTAGTGGTAGAGAACTGAAAGAGGAGAGAATTTAAAACTCAAATTTTTTTAAGAATGTTAAACATAAATCAATAAATAATTTTCTTTGTAAAAATGGGGTATCTGTGGGAATTCTTACATCTGTATAAACACAGAAATCTTTTTAAAATAACTCCTTATATTAAAAATAACTCAAAACTATACTACTCCATTTATAAAGCTATCTTTTCTATCCAGTTTACATTCATGGCACAACTTGTTCACCCACTGGGGACTATCCTTTTATTGCTGGGAACAAATGAGGGAAGGGCAGTTCATTCTGTACCATCCAACCATCATTCAAACATCTAATCCTGCCTTATCACTTTACAAATGAGGAAACTGAGGCCCAGGGAAGCTAAAGGACTGCTCAAGGTCAGATCAGATGTGAGTCTTTAGCCTAAACTGTTCTGGCTCCAAAATCTGTGGTTTTTCCATCATCCTACAGATCTTTTATCAAAGGGTTGCAACCTATGTTGAAGAAGGACATGCCAGTGCCAGTGAAACACGCTCTGGTTGTAATGCTATTAGCCTCCTTAGAGGCATATAGTATGCTAGGAACCAAAGGAATACCAATGGCAGTTTACTTCTTGACTTTAAAAGCAGCATTGTTCTTGGATTCTGATGAATGAGAGGCATTGATACGCTATCACACTCTCCATAGTAATATACCTCTAAAACTCCTGAAGTAGCTGTTGGGGCTGAAGTCTGAGTGAAGCAACACAAGGTTTGGGGGAAGTCAGGCTACCAATTGTAAGCTTTAGGTGAGTTACTCTACTTCTCTGTGCCTCAGTTTCCTTCTCAACAAAATGTGAATAACAGTAGCTGTACTATCATTGGGAGTTGATGTATCATAATGAATAGAACAATGGACTGAAATTCAAGAAGTTCTGGGTTCAGAAAGCTAAAATAGATAATTTTGGCTATATTAAATTTTTTTTAAAACAGCTTTTGTACAAAATAAAACCAATACAAATAAAATTAGAAGGAAAACAGACATCTTAGAAATAATCTTTATGATCAGTGTGTCTGATTAAGGCTTTATTTCTTGAATATAAAAAAGTGTGTCAAATTTATAAGCCATTCCTCCAGTTGAATAATGGTCAAAGGATTTGAACAAGCAGTTTTTAAAACTCTCTTTAGCATACGAAGAAGTGCTCCAAATCATTTTTGATTAGAGAAATAAAAGTTAAATCAACTCTAAAAAAACACCTCATGTGTAGCAAGATTGTTAATATGACAGAAAATGACAATGATAATTGTTGGAGAGGAAATAGGAAAATTGGAACTCTACTGTACTGTTGGTAGAGTTGTGAGCTGATTCAATGATTCTGAAGAGCAATTTGTAACCATGTGCAAAGGGCAATCAAACTATGTATACCCTTTGATCCAGCAATACCACTAAGTCTCTATTCCAGAGAGATCATATGGACTCTGACTGCAAATCAAAGCATATTTTTTCAATATTTTTGAACATACATCTTAACTCTCCAATCTATTGGCAGGGTAGAGGAAAAGAGCCTTGAGGGGGTTTCAAACACTTCCACTCTTTGGACTTTCCTAACCTTTCCCCCATTGCTACCATGCTTTGCCAAGGCTAAATCAAGGATCTTGGTTCTGGGGACCATAGAGATGTGTAAAGAAAGTTCTGCCAAGAAAACTGAAGAACTGGAGTTCATCCAGAGGATTTGAGAGAGATTTGAGTCCATGCCATATGTTAATCACTTTGTGAATTTGGGGATGGTTAGTTCAGGAAAAAGAAGTCTCAGGGGGAACCTGTCATCAAGTATTTAAAAGGCTGTCGTGTGGGCAAGGAATTGCACCTGTTTAGCTTGGCTCCAGAGGTTAAGAATCTGGATCCGTGGGTAGAAGTTACCAAGAGGTTGAGTTCAGGTTGTCAGGAGAAACTTCATAACAGTAAGCAACTCCCCAAAGAGGAATGAGTGGCCCCCAGGACATGGTGGGTTGGCTACCCAACTGGGATGGAATAGGGGAGCATCTTCCAACTCTAATAGGAGTCTGATAAAGGAGACAGCAGGGTGGGGAACTGGAGAAGAAGAGCAAGTTTTCACATCCCTAAGAGGTAAAAGTACTGCCTGAGCTGTTAATAATATCCATTTTCAGAGAAAACAAACTCAATCATTCTATTCAGATTATAATTAGAAACCATTCTCAGACTGTGGTAACAGTAAAGGGAGAGTGCTCCTGTATCTTCATGACTGCACTTCTGACTTACTGGACTCCAATACCATGTCTCTGCTGCAGTCTCACCTTGAAACTTCCCCCAGCAGCAACACCTCCTCTCCTGGGAACACTGAGCACCTTCCTCTTTGCTAAGTTCCTATAGGACTCACCATTTGAAGGGACTCAGGCTGGCCAAGCTTTATTCCCCTCCAGCATCTACTCCATGTATTTGGAACTTCAACTTCCTGCCCCCCAACACCAGCATTTCCATTCACCCCTACCTTTTCCAGCTCTCTTTCATAAATGATTTTTCTGCACCCATTAGATCGAAAGCTCCTTGAGGGCAGGGACTGAGTTTATTTCTCTTAGTATCTGTATTCTTGACATTTAGCACAATGCCTGACCTAACAGTTGCTTTTTATCTTTTATCCTTTCTGGTAAACTCCTTGAGGACAGGGACCATTACTTTTCCTTTATCTAGAATCATCAGTGTTTAGCAGGGTCTCGAGCATAGGAAGAATTGAATTAATATTTGTTATCTGTTGACCTCCAGCTAAAGTAACTTCTATTTCCACTTTTGGGGGGTAATAAAATTTGCCAGTAATACAATAGTTTTTAAGTTTTAGTTTTTATTACAGCAGTTCTGGGAAAGGGGTAGGAGAATCTGAAGCTAAAACTCAGGAACATTAAGTTGCTTGTTCAATGACACCCAGTAAGGTGTTGTAAACTTCTCTCCAGAGTTTTGGACTCCAACTCTAATATTTTTTCCATTACAATATTTCCACCACAAGCCTTTTCTGCTGAGGTTCAAATAAGTTTGCTGCAAGTGATTTCTATTTAAGATGAAATCACTATTTAGGGAGAAGTATCTGAATCAACTGTAATCTGTTTTATTTTATTTTTAATTTTTTATCCAGATTGAAAAATTTTATTTTCCCGTTCCATATTATGAAAACTTTTTAACATTCATCCACTTGCATATTTATAAGTTAGATATTTTTCTACCACCCTCCTTTCTCATATCTCTCCTATCAGAGGTGAACAGTCAGAGAAAAGTTATACATGTACATTTGTGTTTAACACGTTTAAACATTAGTCATTTTCTGTATGAGGAATTGGGACTAAGAGAAAAGAAAGAAAACCATGGATAAGAAAGAAAAACATAAGAGAAATTTTTAAAAGATGAACGATATTTTGCAATTTTTTTGGTGCTTTTTTTTCTTCTTTGGATGTGGATGTTGTTGTTTAGAACAGGTCTCCCGGGGTTGTCCTAGATCTCTGAACTGCTGAGAGGAGTTGCATTCATCATAGGTGCAAATCAATTATAATCCCGAGCACATCGACAAGGATATGTGAGAAAGCATAAGTTGGATTAGGTGACCTCTGGACAGCTGACCATAGGGTTTGAAGAATATCAGTATTACCAGTCCCAATGCTAGGTTTCTTCCAAGGACCTTTCAGCTTAACATTCTAGGGCTCCACCCCCATCATCAAGAGCATATTAGGGTTGGCAATCTTAATATAGATGCACAGGACTAGAAGGGACTTAGAGATCATTTAGTGTGCTCCTTAAATTTGAGGAGGAAATCGAAGACCTCCCCAATAAATGTTTTGCCCAAAGTCAGGTGAATGAGGGGTAATTAGGTGGTACAGTGGATAGAGCACCAGGACTGGAGTTAGGAAAACTTGAGTTCAAAGCCAGCTTCAGACATATTCTAGCTGTGTGACCCTGGACAAGTCACTTAACCCTGTTTGCCTTGGCTCTTTATCTGTTAAATGAAGTGGAGAAGAAAATGACAATTCATTCCAGTATCCTTTCCAAGAAAATACCAAATGGAGTCACGAAGTGGCAGACACGACAGAAATGACTCAACAACAATAGCCAAATTAAGTGGAAAATCTGGGATTCAAGCCAGAACTTTCAGATCCATCTTGAACCTCCCCAAATTCTATTGTGTCTCACTATCTTCCTGAGCTGCCCATTCTCCCTCCCTTACCTAACTTCCGTGATGTTCACTCTCTTTCCCGGTATCAGTGTCTCTCCTTATCTTCTGTTCACTAACCCAAAGTTCCCAGTCCATTTTCTCAAACAGGTTTCCAATTCCTGACTACCAAAATGTCTACTAATTTTCAGAGTAATCTTCAGATTAAGATACTGGTTCATCCTATTTTTAGTTAAACTACTAAATTTTCATTACAGAGTCGAAGTCAAGTCACCATATTTCCAAATGCAGTCAGTTACGCTTCATTAAAAGAATCCCAAATCTAGAAAAGGCATTAGAACAGGTAATATATAATAGAGTGGACAGAGTCTTTGCTTTTGCTTTTCAGGACTATGTAACTCTAGAAGTCATACAGTCCTCAGATGCCAAGTGTTATAACCCTTGGCAAGACCCTTCATCAGATTCTTCAATCTTTTAGGGTCTTTGTATCTCATCTGTAAAATGAGAAGTTTGAACTAGATGCTGCCTAAGCTCACTTCCAAATACATACCATGATCTCATGATATTTTAATCTTAAGCATACCCCTTTTATAAATGAGGAAAATGAGGCACAGAGATATAAATAACTTGCTTTATGTAACTAGAAAGAATGAAAGAAAAACACATACACACACACATACACACACACACACACACACACACACACACACACACACAAACAAATGGAACTCAGGGATCTTTGTACCAGACCAAGTTATCACCTTAGGACTTAGGATCTTCTTTTGTAGAAAGCACAATGGTCCTGGAGATTGTATTGTTCAATTAATGTCATTAAAGGATTTCAAAATTCCACAGTTTTCCACAAAATTTGACTGCACTTAAGATTGATAAATTCCAATAAATTTTCTGAATGATTCTTAAATTTCAAAGTTCCTGTTCATTTCTATTATCCATATAGTCATTTGAGAGCACAAATATATATATATATATATATATATATATATATATATATATATATATATATATTTTTGTAGCATAAGTCCCAATAAGGTCCCATTGTTCGTTTTTCTGGCAGTCTAGACCTACAGCACTGTGTTAAATTTTAACCACACCATTTTAGAATGGACAGTTATAAACTTGAGGGTATCCACAGAAAGATAATAAAATGGTGAAGGACCATCTATTCATTGAATATTTATTATTGAAGGCTATTTATTCATTAACTGAAAGAAATAGGAAGAGTTAGCCTGGAGAAGAAAATACTTGTGCATGGGGATGGGGTGGGTGAAAGATGAATTGAAGGGCTGTCTTGAATAAGAAAGGGGAGATTTACCATGTTTACTTCCAGAAAGGAGAATAATTAGCAATTAAGAAAATTATTAAGAAATAAAGTTTGGCTTGATATAAGAAAACCTTCCTAATTATGCAAGCTGCACAGAATTAGAATTTTTGTTTTTAAAGGGTATCAGGTTCCTTTTCACTGGAAATGAAACACAGGCACATCATTATGTTGACCACTAATATTAGAGTGGATCATTTTTTCGGATATGGTTGAATTAGAGAACTCCAAAATTCTCTTCCAACTGTCTGCTTCAACTATAAGAGCAGTCCAGTTAGCCTCTTCACCTTAAGTCTCTTTTCACTTCAGTCCATCCTCTACTCCACTATCAAACTGGTCTTTCTGAATTGCAGGTGTGACCATATCATCCTGGGGGAACTAGGTGGAGCAGTGGATAGAGTGCCAGGGCTGGAGTCAGGAAGAATCATCTTGCTCAGTTCAAATCTGACTTCAGACACTTACTCTCTGTGTAATCTTGAACAAATCACCTAACTCTGTTTGCCTCAGTTTCCACATCTGCTAAATGAGTTGGAGAAGGATATAGTATCTTTGCCAAGAAAATTCCAAATGGGGTCACAGATAATCAGACTCTACTGCAAATGACTGAACAATATCCATGTTATGCTTTACTTAGGAAATTCCAAGAGACTTCTTATCGTCTCCCAGATCAACTATAAAATTCTGAATTTAGTACTCAAAGCCCTTCATAATCTGGTTTGTTCCCACTTTATACTTTCCTTACCACAATACACTCTTTAATCTAGAGACTCTAGTCTTCTTGTGCCTTTTTTAAAAGATTCCATTTCTTAGTTTCTGGTTTTTTTATCTGGTTATCCTCAGTGCCAGAAAACCTCTCACTTCTCATCTCAGCATCCTAGCTTCTCTGGTTCCTTCCAAGTCCCAGCTAAAATTCCATATTCTCCAAGAAACAGAATTTCCTAATCCCATTATTGCTAGGACCTTCCCTCTGGGATTATCACCAATTGGACCTATAAGCATTCTTGTCTGTACATAGCTTTTTTGATGTTGCTCACCCCACCCCACTTCCCTTTATCTATAAATTCTTTGAGAATGGGGATTGTTTTAACCTTTCTTTCCAGTATAGAGTAGATACTTAATAAATTTGTTTTATCTGATGACTCAATGTAACAATTAGCTGAATGCATTTTAACCATGGATATTGCAGGAACAAGCTGAAATTTGAATATACTTATGTTCAAAAACCTATCTTTCACTATGCACTAGGTAGTTCCTTTGTACAATAGGTAAAGTGGAAGGATACCAAAGACGCAAAACAAAAAATCCTTTAGAGATGTATGTTTCCAAGCTATAATAGTCTCCTCAATTTTCAAAGCCTTTTCTCCTCCTTTCCCTATAGGTCAAACCATATCCACTACTTTGATAAATGAACTTCAGGTAATGCAATATAAACCAATTTTATTATCCAAATAGGCAGATTTCACAGTCCTCTTTCAAATAAGAAATACGATTTTGACAATAATATAAAGGGACAGTACAATTTTAGCAAAATATTACTGTTAGTGAATTGATATATTTTGTGCTAAAATGGAAGAAAAATATCATTAGGCAATTGGTATTATAAAACTTTTTGATTTCACTATTCATTTCAAAGAAATGCTTATCTAAGTATCCACTGGTCTGGATGGCTTCTCAGGTCTCTCCTACTCTGTTTCTGTGACATAGACATATTTAAAGTATCATAGATATAAAACTGAAATGTGATTCAGTGACCATCTAAGCAAGCTATCTCATTTTGAAAAGATAAGATCTAAAAACCAGGAGATGAAGGGACTTGATAAAAAAATCCAACAGGTCATGAATCTCAAAGGCAGGATTCAAACTCAGGTCTTCTGATCCCAGAGCAGTTGTTAATGACCCTGTACTACCTTTCTTTTAACACTAGGCTGATTTTTTTAAAAAAGAAAAAGACCATGTGGAAACTCTGAAGTGTCACCAGTAATTCTTAGTTCTGATTAGGAAAATAATATCATTTAAAAATTTTTAATCAATCAACCATCTTGGATGAATCTATTAAACACGTACCATGAATTTAACAAGAGGGGTTCGGCAAGGAATTTAAGACCAATCTATCCACAGGAGGAGGTACTCTAAAAGTAAGGACAATTTGTAAAGACAAATGGAACTTAGGGAATGCTAAACATATAATATGCACCAAATATGACTCCTAAAAATTATGAATAGACCTAATTTATGCAAATCAAATCAGATTTTCCATGTACTTGGATGGTTCTCTATTTCATTTATTCTTGAAATAAATATTTTAGTGCATACTATTTATTAAGTATGTACTTTAAGGAAGCTAAAGAAAAACAAATAATTCCTTTGCAGTGTGAATAAATTTGTCCTAATAAATTTCTTTATAGAAGTCATGGTGGTCTGCCTTGCTCTACTTATGTTTATTTAATGTAAACTGTAAAAAGCTTGGATCTCTGCTTCCTGGTCCATAGAGAATTAACCTCAATATATAGCACTATTAAACACAAGCACATGACTGGAAGGACAAGTGATTAACAGTATGGGAGGAGGCACAAAAACTTCACAAAGTCAACATTAGGCTTTGAAAGCACAAGGTCATTGAATGTAGAGAAATCTTTCTGGATCTTCCATAGCCCCTGAGGATGTCCTAAGATTAAAATCTTTACATTTGAGGGATATTGGGGTCTTTTAAGACTGAGGGTTATAGGATCTAATGATAGAAGGTAAATTCCCTGAGGGTCAGGATTATTTGATTTTGTCTTTATATAACCCAGGACCACTAGAGTAGCTGATACAAAGGAGATGCTTAGTAAATTCTTGTTGAGTTCTCTAAAGATTAAAAGTAACTGAGGAGATTATGTAATCTAATCTTCCATTTTAGAGCTGAGGAAGCTAATATCTAAGGATGTCAGGTGACTTGGCCAAGATCTCATAGGATTGGAAATCTCCTTAATTTCAGGATTTCTTTTCCTGGGAGAAATCTCTATACTGACAAAAATCACAGATCTTTCAGGCATTCCAGTTTTCAAGGTGATTTTCTCATTGTAATCATGTAAATTAGTTTAATAGTTATTCTATTTATTTTTTAGTTTTTGCAAGGCAATGGGGTTAAGTGACTTTCCCAAGGTCACACATATAGGGAATTATGATGTGTCTGAGACTGGATTTGAACTCAGGTACTCCTGACTCCAGGGCCGGTACTCTATCCACTGTGCTACCTAGCTGCCCCAATAGATATTATTTTTATTGTACTTATGGGCAACTGAAGCCATGTTGGAGATAACATTTGTATTGAATTGTTACTGATGGCAAGCCTCATTTATTTGGAAAGTTCACTTTTTTTGTAAGGATCACTATGACAAACCAGGCATGCTCACTAAATTGGGTATTTAAGTAGAATCATTACGGCAACAATGAGGAGGCAGCATGGTACAGGGAATAGGTATTAAATTAAACCCCACAAAACCTCAATGCTTCCTGGTTGTATGACTGGAGACAAGTCATAGAGCCAATCTAGGTCTCAGTTTCTTCATCTGTAAAATGAAACAAAGTTGGATTTGATGGTCTCTAGGGACAGTTAGGTGGCACAGTGGATTGAGCACGAGCCCTGGAGTCAGGAGGACCAGATTAGATGGTTTCTAAAATAGCATTCCAGCACTAGATCTATTATTGTTAGCCCTAATGTTCAACTGGACACAACTGTTCGATAATAACATAATTGTCTTTAGAGAATCAACAATTGGAATTTGAACTCCAGGGAATTTAATGTAAAAGTATTGCAGAGAAATGAAAATATAAAATTCAGTCAACCTGAAACACTTATAAGTCAAGTAGGTGATTTGAAGCAATGCTACAGCATTCATGGACCATTAGTCTGCTGCGATGCTGGGAAGAGATGACCAGGCCTGAGATGACATGTCCCCTTAAAAAGACAAGTCATCAAGCCTGGTTAATTTTACTGAGGTTCCTTGCACATCTATTCCAGTCCTCCCAGGGTTATTATTCTTGCTGAAACCAATCAGTCAACCTGACAGCTTCAATAGCTGTTTACAAACTTCAAAATTCCTAATTTCTATGTTCCTTGAATTATGGATGACTCCAAAATACAGAACTTGACAAAAGACTTGGATGTTTTTTATTTTGTTGATTATCATTCTACGATTGCTTCCAATTTCCTAACCAAGAAGGTCTTTTATATTATTTTTTATTTTGAAGTGCCCATAATTTTTACATAAATCTAATGTAAAGTAGAAAATGACCTATACTTTTCTATTGTTTATTCAATAAATGTGGTGTCTTGGAGGCATGATAGCATAGTAGATAGAGTTCTAGACTTGACATTAGAGAATCCTGAATTCAAATCTTACCTCTGGTTGTATGACTGTAGACAAGTGTGACTTTGAGTAAGCTAGCTAAATTTTATGAGCTCAGTTTCCTCACTTGTATAGTGAGAATGACAATATTGCCTACTTCACAGAACTGTTAAATCAAAACAGATAATGAATGCAAAATGCATTGCAAACTCATTTTTATTATTATATAAAAACATAAGTGATCAATTAGTTCAATAAAGAGATGGAAATTATTATGAAAATACAGAGAAATCTGAAGCAGGAATTGCCACTTTGCTTTCTACAATTAGAATGAATCCTATTTGGACTGAAGAGTTCATCAGTAAGGTACTTTTTATATGAGAACACCTTTTTATAAATGAGCAACTTTTACTGGAGCTTATGGTTTTAGTTACTGTTGCCTGCAGAAGAGGACATCAGTCAATCACTAACTATATTTCACAGATAAGGAACAAACCCAGGTCTTCTTGACTCAGTGAGTGGCTCTTTATCAAAGAAAAGGTCAGATGGAATGGTGATGCTACTGGTGAAATACTCAACATAAGAGTCAGGGCAGCTAGGTGGCACAGTGGATAGAGCACTTGACCCTGGAGTCAGGAGTCCCTGAGTTCAAATCTGACCTCAGACACTTAATAATCACCTAGCTGTGTGGCCTTGGGCAAGCCACTTAACCCCATTGCCTTGCAAAACCCTTAAAAAAAAGAACTTAAGAGTCAGTTGTCCATTTAACTCAATTGTAGCATGAAAACAGACCAGGAGTTTTTAAAGTGAAATGGGAAATTTCTTTGGGTTATTGTTTCATGAGTCTCTGGTCATTTTCTAAGTAATCTGTAGATCTAGTCAATGGTCCTAGACATTACATTTTGTTGCAAGGTAAATGGGATTAAGTGACTTGCCCAAGGTCACACAGCTAGTGTCTGAGGCTGAGTTTGAATCCAGGGCTGGTGCTCTATCCATTGCGCACCTAGTCACCCTTAAACATTAGATTTTAGAAGGGATGTTGACCGACTAGATTAAGAGGTAGGGGAGAATAATGCAGGACCAAAGACTGTAACTTGGGAGGAGCAACTGAAGGAACTGGGAATATTTAGCCCAGAAAAGAGAAGAACTAGACAAAAGGGAAAAGGAATGACAGATACCTTTAAGTTTTTGAAGGGATATTCTATAGGAAAGTAACAAGAATTGTTTGACTTTGCATCGGATCTTCCCATTCTCCCCCTTCCTGCTAAAAAGAAAGCTAAGAGAAATGAGTGGGGAGTCAGATTGGAAATGTTCCACACCACAGGGGGCTGCTTCAGAGATGGTTTCCTATGATAAAAGATGAATAGCCTCTTGTGAGTGATTTTGGAAGAGGAATTTTGATCTGATATGGATTACACTAGGTGGTTTCTACATTTCTGAGATTCTGTGATTTTTTTTATTGAAAGAAGGAGGATGAGAGATGAAAAAGTATTTTTACGTTTTTCAGTTATTATAGATAGGTACAAAGGCAAATATTTTAGTTTATTATTATAGACTAGTAAATTGGGATGTTTTGGTAGACACCAATTGAATCAGATTCTGCTATTAATTTTGTGCATTCTTAAGAATAAGGGAGTAAATCTGTAAGGTCTAATACATTTTTTATTTAGTGACATTAAATCTTTATAAATAATGTAGTGTTTTATCAAATTATACCTAAGAAATCTAAATAATTAGCCCTTTTAAAGTAGTTAACTTCTTCTCAGAACATGATTTACTTTCTTGTTCTGTATGACCAATTAACAAAAAAATAGAGAAAAAGAAGAGCACACAAAGAAGAAAAGCTCTGCCCAAATGTATGACTTCACAAAAACTCAGGTGAGCTATTCTGGTTCAGTCATGAGTCAATAATTTTCTATAAGCACTGCAATCCAACAATCCTTTGTTACATGCCTACTGTGTGCAAGGCAAAATTTAAACATTACTCGCTAAGATTTACACTCCATTTTATTTCTGCTTTAATGGATAAATGACTACAATAATGTGGTTTTATTTGTTCTTCTCGTAGGCCATAGCTGGGCTGCAACTGTTAACGCTGTTGGATCCTGACTATTGAGGATTCACTCAATCTTCTTGGGTCTTCTTTTGAATCTTTTGTTTTTCATTTGTACCAAATGCATGAGAGAGGCAGGGGACTACAGAAGACTGGATACTATACATAGATCCAGGATAACCTCCCACATATTTGCTGTATACCACTGGGCAATTAGCCTAACCCCTCTGGGTCTCAGTTAATGTTCTGAAATCATAAAGTACAAAGGTGATCTACCTTTGGGGAACAAATTCCCATCCCACGAAGCTTAATATGGATAAAATCACATGTCCTGCTATACATACATATATATATATTTAAATACACACATATATTCTATATTTAAGGACCTTCTGGATGAGATTTCTGTTTAAGATATATGTGATAGTAGGGTGGCTAGGAGGTGCAGTGGATAGAGCACCAGCCCTGGATTCAGGAGGACCTGAGTTCAAATCCGGCCTCAGACCCTTAATAATGACCTAGCTGTGTGGCCTTGGGGAAGCCACTTAACCCCATTTGCCTTGCAAAAATTCAAACAAAATTAGATATATATGTCATAGTCTAGGAAAAGCTACTTTATTTTGGAAAGTTAAGTATTTTCACTGAGGTTTTAGAGTATTCTGGGATTGATTGTAATTGATATCTCAATAATGAGCAAACATTTATTGGGAATCTATCATTTGCTAGGAACAATGTTAAACACTTAAAATTCTTGCCTTCAAGCAATGTAAATCTAATTGGGATGGGGCAGAAAGCAAACATATATATATACATATATATATATATATATATGTGTGTGTGTGTGTGTGTGTGTCTGTGTGTATAAAGCTATATACAGGATAAAATAAAAAAAAATTAAAAAATTAAAAAGAGAATACACTTCAATTCAGAGGGATTTGGAAAAGGTTATGGTAGGAGATATGACTTTGGTTAGAACTTAGAAGAAACCAGGGAAGCTAAAAGGTATAGATGAGAAGGGAGAGTAGTCTACTATCTGTGAAGAAAATCATTCAGAGAACTGTTATTTCATTTGGGAATCTGTAATGTCTTTGAATTGTGTAGACCACCTTCTCTGAGAACTTGAGGATACTTAAGTGACCAAGTGCATCCTATTTTATATCTTCCTGAATGTCAGTACTCAGAAGGTTGGTGAAGAAAGTTGTGCTAGGAGTCTGATTTGTTGCAGGCTCTCAAAGCATGCTTGCAGTGATGGAATCAAATTTCAGAATCAAGGTCTTATAAGAAATACATCTTAATATGTCCCTAAAAAAGATCTCTTCAATCTTCACCCTTCTTGGAATACAAAATCCTTACTTTGTGAAGAAGGAATCAGTGCAACCATAGAAGACCAAACACTTGGGAGAGGGCATATAAACACAACTTATCTCACCTGATTCCCTGCATGTTAATGTAGCTAGAAAGAAAGACAAAGGTGCAGTCACAACAAGAAAGCTTTTCCTAGGGAAAACCATGAAGTCTTTGAATTTTAAAGACTACCAAAAGGCATTACAATGTCTAAATATACCACTCCAGGTAACTTGATCTACTGCCTTAAATCTCTCCAATAATTCTGACCCACACAAGTCACAGCAGTCTTATGAAATAACTTGGAAGCAAGGCCTCGGTGCTCTCCTCTTCATACTTAACACAATTTAGAAATCAGCTGCACCATGATGACTCTCCAAGGTCCTGAAAAAAATCTGTCTCATGCTCTGTGGAATTTTTAGATATACAGGGGAAATTCCCTGTTTTTAGAAAACCTGTCAAGGCTGCATTTTGTTTTTAGCCCCTGACAAGTCAGATGCATTTTAAAATTCAATAAATCATCAGCAAAGAAGGGTCCTATGTTGTCAACATTTTTTGTTAGTTGTGTTTTGGATAAATATGAGATCTGCACTATACAATCCTCTGTAAAATCAGCCTGCTCTGTTTTTATCTTCTTGTCAAGGATACCATTGATGAATGAATAAAAGATTCCTATAAAGATTTTATAGAGATCAACCCCAATATTTAAAATCCCAGTGTTCTTGTTTCTATGCAATTGGTTGACAAATGCTATCAATGTTTATCACTGCACTATCTTTCCTATTCTACCTTCTTTCTATTCCTCCTGTTTCTAAGGAAAGTCTTAAATAACTCTCTTCTGGACTGCTGGCATCTCCTCCTTCAAATCCCCATATCCACTCATAATGCCACTGACAGATTGCTCTTTTTTATCTTTAGATTTGGCTATATGCCCTCATCTACTCAAAAGCTCATCAGTGGCTCCTTATTAACTAGTGAGGAAAGTTCACACTCCTTGGTCAGACTTTTAAAGACATACATCATCTACCTGGCTTACAATACTTTCCACCCCAATGTTACATTACTCCTCTGCAAATGCACATGCCATCCAATTTGAAATCCTTATGTCCCCGCAAACAAGCCTTGTACCTCGTCCTTCCATTCCTATGTGACGTTGCTTATGCTTTTTCAATTTTATGAAATATGCTCTATTTTATTACCAAAAACTATGTGTTTATTTTTATTCAATATCACATGTAATTCTAGATATCTTCTGTAATCCCAAAATCAGACTGAGAATGACCTGTACTCCTTTAGAGTCACATAACACTTTGGTTTGTACTTCTTCGATATATTTATTAGATAATATTTTATGTGAGCATCATCTTTGTACACTGTGTATATATTTTAATACTCAAGAAATTATTATTTTGTATTTTGGAAAAGAAAATTAATTTTATTTAATTTTTTAAAATTACTGAAACCAAAAATATTGGGTTTGATTGATGGATCAGTCATTGAATGTTTTTAATGCAGATAGTTTCTACTCTAAATTCAACCCAACAATTGATATTCATGAGGAAGCTGGAATAAGGTTTTGGGTTGGTACATATGAAAGGCAGCATGGTATGTTGAACATATTGCTGTAGCTGGAGTCGAAAAGAATGAAATTGGAATGCCATCACTGATGCTGATGAATTGAGTGGCCCTGGGGAAGTCATTTCACCTAGCTTAACCTATTTCTCATCAGTAAAATGGGGCTTACAACATTCCTAGTACTTATCTCACAAGAATGATTTGTGGATCATATGATATAATGTATCCAAGATTCTTCTCCCTTTTAGGGATTGATACTAAACAGCATGTCATCTTTTTCATTTTAAAATAGTATTTTCTTCAAGTGATAAAAAATTGATTTGAGAATGTCTAAAAATCATATCTCCATTATGAATTTCTTGAATTAGCTTGAGATGTTCTTTCTGACAACATTGTAACTTCATTTCCTTATCTTTATTCAGTAAATTAGGATAAAAGTGATTAGCATCAACATGTAGGTTGTGGTTAGAATGTGGAAAAAAACTGATTCAATTTTGAGTGTGCCATTCTTCCAATTTCCTCAGCAAGAGCTCTAGAGATGATGCAGCTAAATTGCAATTTCTGCCAACCCAAATCATTGTACTTCCTTCGTTTGCCTTTTGCCATGACAAGTTGGTGAGTTGGTGGTATGATAGCGATGTTAGTAGTGGTTATTTTGGTTATTGTAGTTGTGATTGGTTTTGTTGCTTTGAGATAATCTTTCATTCTCTTCTGTAATAGTTCTTTATAATCTAAGTCATTATTCTCCTCATGTTTCCAAGCTTTTGAATATTTATCTTTGCTGACTAAGGTTGTTTCTAAGCCCTTCCGTCCTTACTGTTTGGGTGACTGTTTTGCATTTATTAAACTTCTCTAAGAAATGGTTATTTCTGAGTCAAGGTCTTTTCTTCCCCAATTTCCCATTTCACAGAGTTAACAGCTATTTTATGAAATTGGGTGTGAAATGAAGAACAGAAAAGATGAAGAAGTGAGAGGAAGCTGTATTTCACAGATTTCTCACCAGTACTCCACCAAAGATTGAGATGCAGCATCTTGCTGAGTGATGATTAAGAAATCCGTGGGGGAAACTACAGAGGGTGCCTATTTACATCCAAGGTCAACATAAATAAATATCTAGGAACAGCGGGTACAGGAGTGGGTATCTAGTCAGCAAGGCCCATGAAGAAATCTGCCATATAACCAAGGTTGGACCCAGGTCATGGAGTTGGACCAGGAATAAACCTGCAACTGTATTGTTTTGACCCCAGATGGGGTTATGGAATCACTTAGCGAATGCATGGACCAGGACAGTGTTATCAGGGTAGGAAGCATGGACCAGGGGATACTCTTCTGTTATTTTGAGCTAGGAACAGGGCGGGGGGTGGTGGTGTTCAAAGTACTAAGGTTATCTTTACAGCTTCTATCAAGGAAATGTTCTTATGTAGATTTCCAAGATCCATGAATAAGGTTGGAAAGGTGGAAAGATAAGACCAACAGGAGAGGATTGAGATTTTTACCCCTTACATCACGTGGCTTAAAGCACTGAAAATTTGCAACTTACCAGGTTAAGATGGCCCTGAAGTACCTGAACAATAGTGTTCATTAACCAAGAAGGAAAAAGCAGTATCTTCCCAGAAAAATATAGAACAGGACCAAAAAAGGTTTTACCATTTCATCCAGAAGTAGAAATAACTTTGCTTGGTCAAAGAGGTTGACTTCCTAAAATAAGACCAATGATAAAGACATTTTCTGGATTCAGGGCCATCCACGATATACGAGCAGAAGAAACCATCTACTCTACAAAAACTTCAAGCAATTATTGTTATTTAATGATTCAATGCTGTCCAATTCCTCATAACCCCATTTAGTGTTTTCTTGACAGAGATATTGGAGTGCTTTGTCATTTCCTTCTCTAACTCATTATACAAAGAAGGAAACTGAGGGAAGCAAGGTAAAATGACTTGCCCAGGATCACACAGAAAGTGTCTGAGGCCAGATTTGAATACAGGAATTCTTGACTTCCGACCCAGGGCTCTATCCGTTGCACTACCTAACTGCAAAGCTTCAAGTAAAATATCTCGAGTACAAAAACTCCCAGGATTTCTCAAAGAAATTAGAGCTTCAAAAAAATTATAAATGAAATGAAATCTCTGGAGGTAAGAAAAAAATAAGACCACAGAAGGAGAGAGTGGAATTGAGCAGTTTTAGGAAGTGCAATGAATAGAATTCTGGGATTGAAGCCAGGAAGAATTGAGATAAAATCTAATCTAAAACATATACTAGTTGTGTGAGCTTGGTGAAGTTACTTAGCATATATCTTCCCTATTTTCCTCATCTGTAAAATGGGCATAATAATAGCACCTACTGTTATGTTATATATGCTCTGCCACAATACATTACATCATCTCTACATAATAGGGCTGTTGTGAGGATCAAATGAGATAATATTTATCAGGTGCTAAGTACTTTATCTTGCACATAATAATAATAATAACTCTAAACTTCAGATATCAGCATCATCATCCTCATCAACATCATCATCATCATCATCGTGATAAGGTTTGATCCAAGTGGTTCAAAAGATTATTCAAATGATACATTTCTTAAAAATTAGAATCATTCAATTAGAAATCAGGGACTCGATAAGACAAAAACATACTCAAACAAAATAAGACTGGAAAAATAGAAGAAAATGTAAGCTAACTTATGTCAGAAACAATGGACTTGGGGAAAAAAGTTCAAGGGAAGAAAATTACAGAATGAGTAGTCATTCTAAAAACAATGATAAAGGACAAATACTATATTTCAAGAAATCATAAATAAAAACTGCCTCAGGCCGAAAATCAGAGAACGAAGTGAAAATACAAAAAGGACACTGATCCAAAGGGAGACCCAAAATGAAAATGCCAGAATTATTATAGCCAAAATTGAATATTTTAATATGAAAGAGAAAAAATACTGTAAGCAGTCAGAATGAATTCAAGAGAAGATAACACACGGGTGGGCATCTGGAACTATTAAAAAAAGGAAGAGTTGCTTTTCTTCCCCAAAGGCAAAGTTAAATGAGTACAATCAAAATAACTTACTCTATAAAACTGAGTCAAATCCTACAGGGAAAAAAATGAACTTTTGGTGAAATATGGGCATTCCAAGACTCGCTGATGAGAAGAACAAAGCTAAGCCCAAACTTTGAAGGACAAACGTTGGAGTCAATAGAAATATTAAAAGTTCAATATATTTGAATGACTCAAAAATACCTTACAATTATTTACAAATTCAGTGGAGACAGCTTGTGGTGCAGTGGATAGATCCCTAGACCTGGAGTCTAAAGGACTGAAAGCTGGCCATAGGAACTTGCTATGTAACCTTAAGAAAATCACTTAACTTTTGTTGCTTCAGTTTCCTCAACTTCAAAATGGAGATAATAAGAACTATTGTTTCAAGATTGTCAATGGGATCCTTTGTTATAAAATTTGTATATACATACAAAAAATAAGGTTCTACAAGAATGACTCAGAGAAAACAGTAGTAAAAATGATGTTGATTAAAAAAAAATAAATGGGGAAACTACATTAAGGGCACCAAAGCTTAAATGCATTGAATGGCATAGCATCTAAATATATTAAATTGTACCTAGGAAAACTGAACAAAATTATTAACAAGAAAGAAGCAAATGAGGTAAGCAGAATCCTAAAAGAGTGAAATATGATGGATTTCTAGTGATTACTGAATGGGAACAGAATGGAACAAAGAACCCAGAAGTATCAAACAGATCCCTTACTACCAAAACATCAACAAATGTATTCAATAAGGGCCTTTGGAGAAAGAATTAAAATTGGTGATTTTATAATGCAGAATTGGTAGGTAAAAGAACACATCACAGAAACAGGGACTCCTATAATAATTACTTGTGCACTTTTAAGATGGTCAAAGTAGTCCTTAGAGAAAAAGCAGAAAAAGTATAGGACCAAACATTTGATCACCAGAAAGAAAATACTAGAAATCCAACTTAAGTGACAAGGTGAAAATTCTGAAAGTCAAAGAAGAGATTTAGATTTAAAGCAAGAGAAAACTCATCATTAAATTAGTAAAGAAAACTAGTAACTGGTTTTTTTTTGTCCTCAGTTTTTGTGATAATATTCAAATGTCTGGGACACTCCTAGATCAAATTATTCTTCATTCTCAATGATATGGATACGTTTTTACTCTCTCTGCCCTCTAAACTATGACTTTCTACCTCAGACTTTTCCATAAATCATCCTCCAGGGATCCACCTGCTAAATTTCCTGTCTTACTCTGGGTCATTTATTATCTCTAGAGTATTAATCTACATTATGGGTCAATCATTTGTTTTATCAGTCATGAAAAGTCACTTACCTTTGATTATATTCATGAATATATTAAGCAAAATTTATTATAATAAAATTCTATCCTTATTTTCTCTTCCATAAGAAGTAGTTCCTAGATAATATGTGGCATTCGGCTTATGCCAACCACACCTGCAATCACAGATTTTGATTTGGAAAGGATCTAGGAGAATATTGAGTCCAACTTCCTCATTTTACAGAAAATAGAAATGAAGCCCAGATGGGCTAAGTGACAGGACATGAAACTTCTCAATTACAGTCAAAAGCCCAGGTTCTCTTCATTCCAAATCTACTGCATTTTTTCCATTATACAATGCTGAGTCATGATCAAGAATTACTCCAACTATGATCATAGCCCCTATCAATAAGCTGGTATCTGCTTGAGGAGAAAATCAAAAACCAAAGACATATGGTATAAGAAGATTTGGATTCAAATTCAGAATCTGAGTCTAATAGTTTTGCGTTTGGGTCATGATACTGAACTTATCTAGGCTTGCAATCCTTATCTATAAAATGATTAGGTTGAACTAGGCCAATGGTTCCCAAACCTTTATGATTTTCATATTTCTTGGCTTGTAGGCAAATCCTTTTCTATCTTCTGTTCAATAAAAAAAGAAAGAAATTATTGTTTACCATCAAAATATAGCATCTAAGTGGTACAATGGGTAGAGTGCTGTCTCCGATGTCAGGATTACCTGAGTTCAAATTGAACCTCAGATACATACTAGCTCTGTGACCAAGCCCCTTAGCCCTGTTTGCCTCAGTTTCCTCCTCTGAAAAATGAATTGGTGAAAGAAATGACAATTCTAGTATCTTTATCAAGAAAATTCCCAGAGGCCACAGAAACCCAGAAACAACTGAAAATAACTAAAATAAATACAATAAATACAATTAATGTGCATTCTACACTATACTTAGATCTTCTCCTACCATGTCCCTGAAATGAATTCATCCTGATGCTCCTCCCAGCCCTGTAAGTCACACAATCCACACACCCTTCTCTTTGATTGAATGGCTTTTCTCAGAACTTCTGTAAAAGGCAGGAGCCCAGGCCAGTCATTTTGCACTCTTCTATGGGATACACTTGGTTTCTCCTCCACCACTGCAGGAAACTTCCTTCACTTTTCAGCTTCCTTTTATATGGTGATTTCCCCCATTAGAATTTAAGGTCCTTGCAGACCTTTCTTTTGTCTTATACTTATATTCCCAACACTAAATGAAGTGAATGAGACTTTGAAAATAAAGAGCTTAATTTTTCTTCCCCAAGGTCACACTAAATTGCATTCTTTTATTAATTGAAAAATAATTGTAGGTTTCTGGAAAGTTTCAATAGGATACTGTGATTATTTGATAAATATCTCTTACCACATTTGCATTCTTCTTGTATCTTTATAGTATATTATTCCCCAAATTCATAACTCCTGGATTAGGAGTTCTTTTAGAAAAAAAAGGATCTTTTTTATTTTTCTAGTTCTAACATTCTGTGAATTTATTCTATAATTTTGAGAATACAATTTGCTAAAAGAAAGGGCCAAGATATTAAAGGTTGCTATTTCTTGTTCTACTTATATGTATATAAATTTTATTTGAATTTACATATATTCTCTTACTAAGTTTTATTATAAACAATAAACTTAGAAATTAGAACAAATTTGTGAACTTACATGAATGAAAAACTTTTATATCATCATCATTCCCCTATATTTTCATATTTGCCACAGAGTAGATACATCATACTAACCTTTCAATAACATTCTAGTTCTTTCTTAATACTCAAATGGATCAGAGATCTCATCAATACAGATCAATATGGTAACTCATCAATGTCGAGTCATCCATGTTGGCCCACTCTGTGGTTCTTTTACCTATTCTTTCACTTAAGTTTGCCTAAGAGGCTGCAGCCTACACTCAACTGTCTATATGAGGCCTTCCTCATTCTCTCCTATCATTATGAGGACATATATGGAGCACGTAAGTTGAATATCATATAATCAATGCTTTTGCTAGAATGATTTCTTTCCTTTAAAATCCTCTAAATGATTTTGAACAATAATCTGACTTCCAAATTCAGCAGGACAAGTGTCTTGAAGAATTTCTGAAGTAAATCAAAATCCTTTTTTTAATGGTCATAATGTCCAGGAAGGGAAAACAATTTTAATTTCCAAGGACTTATAATTACTTTATTTAAAAATTTAGTCAAGATTTTTCCAAATAAGGATTGGATCAAAACTTGTAAACTAGGTCAATCTTGCCTCTAAGACTTCATTAAGTCTTTTGATTTCTTTAAAAGCAGATTCACACATTATACATTATAAGCATATGGCATGAATAAAATATTACAAAACAGCCAACAAGCAGCACATTAAAGTCATGTCCTGAATGCTCTCTCTCTCCCTCTGAGGCTCTTGGCCTATCGCCCAACTAGGAAAGTGAAATTCCGCTATTGATGTCTATGAGCTTAAAGCTCAGATATTTTAGAGACTGAGGCCTTAGATAGTACTTCTAAGATTGCTATAGTCCTGTCATCAATTACTGTGATTTTCATGTAAAGATGGCATTTTTTGGAAGGCAATAGGGTCAAATGATTCGCCCAAGGTCACACAGGTATTAAATATCTGGGGCTGGGGCTCTATCTACTGGGCCAGTGCTCTATACACTGTACCACCTAACTGTCCCACATTCTTCTAATTGTAGGCTGTAATCATCAAAACTATATTGAAATATGTTGAGTAAATTGGGGGCTGTGATTGATTTCATGAAACTAGTGAGTTGTGATACACACAAATTCTGCTAAAATTCTGAACATTTTAAGCTAATAACTCTAAATATTTATTTTATTTGAAAAGCTCAATAGTAGCTGTTTTGGAACCCCAAATACCAAGTATATAATTTAAAAGAAATAATTTATAAAAGAAAATTTTAAAGTATGATATTCTACTTTATTGAATCTTAATGGTTAAGTAAAGAGAAAGTCTTCAAGAAATCCATGCCATATACCAGTTGAGAGAATATTTGGCTTATGAGGAAGATTAGGGAAAATACATAACAACAAATGCTTAAATGAAGCCTCCTTGTGGTAGTTTTTTTCCTAACATTTCCTCCAGAATTATTTTGGTTGTTGGACAGAGATCTCACACTCTGAACAAATTAATATTTGCAGACAGTCTGAAGTCATATAATTCCTACTCCTTGACCTTTTTTCCACCACTCCACAACCATTACTGGAAGCAGAAGTGGACCATCCAAAAGGTTCTAATTCATTCTGATCTATTTAATGGGTTACCTCAGCAAAAGATTTTGTCAACTGGTGACCCAACTGTTGGTGAGGAGATTTTTCAACTTTAGTAGATTGTCCCTCAGACAATGGATACCATCTTTCATCAGTTCTGGACATTTGAGAAATTTTTACAAATATTCACTAATAATAGAATCCTATTTGATATAAAAAAGCAGTTTTCAATGCCTGAATTCATCTAGTACTTTTCCATAAATGTGAACCAAAGAAAAATATAATAAATAATAACATAATTGGAAAATTGGAAGGGGTCTCAGGGGTCCTCTATTCCAACCTACAATAAAAAGAAACCTCATTATTACACACAAGAAAAATTTCTTAAACTCTTCCAAAAGAGGAATTCATCTCTCAATCAGCTCCTTCTATCTTAGAACAATTCTCATGCTTACAAAATATTACCTGACACTAGCTACTTTGTAATTTCTTGCTTCTGCCTCTACAAACTGAGAACAGGAGGAGTAGTAGTAGTAGTAGTAGTAGTAGTAGTAGTAGTAGAAGTAATATAATAGTAGGAGTAGTAGGAGCAGGAGTAATGATAGTAGGAGTAGTAATTTTAGCAGAATTTGTGTGTATCACAACTCACTAGTAGTAGTAGTAGTAGTGGTGGTGGTAGTAGTAGCAGCAGCAGCAACAACAACAATAAAAACAACCAAACTGTCTAATCCTTCTTTGAAATGACAGTCCCTTAAATCTTTGAAGGAAGCTTCCCCATTTTCTTAATCTAGTTCCTTCTTCTGATTCTCATATGATATGAATTCAAGACTCTTTACCATTCTGGTTACCCCTTTCTGAAGGTGCTCTAGCTTTTCAGTATCCTTCTTAAACCATCCTTAAATAATACTCTAGATAAAATCTGACAAAGGTAAACTAGTGAGAATGCTCCTCCCCCTCCCAATGATCTCTAAAGAATTAACACTGCAGATAGCACAGAAGACAATAGAAGGATGCATGGTGAGTGCTGGTAGACTGAAGTGCATAACCAGCAATGGAAGAAGTGGATAATCTGCCTGGCTCCTAATAGGCACTTAATACATATTTGATGAATGGTACTAAAGTAGTCTAAAAGATAACCATAATGACATGTGACCAAAAAAAAGGAGGTGGATTGCTTAAGTAGCTAGAAGAAGGGGAGAACTCAAGGACAGACTGAATACTGCACTACTCTACATGCAATCACACAATGTTCATATCTACCCACATTTATAATGTATAATGTATCATTTATACATGGATATTTATACACATCAAATACATACAATTTACGGGAAAAATCTTCAGTAGTGTGTTGGATGGAAACCCTATGGAGGAATATATGGAAAGTCATGTATAAGATTTATATAAGGTAGAAAAATATTGAAAATTTATGAATTTCTTCTTGAGATGGAAAACCATATCAATGAGATCTCATAATTATCTAAGTAAGTTTTTTCTCTTTTGAAGAAGGATAATTTGAAATTCCTGGAGGAAAATAAATATCAAGCAAATAAAAACATCATTTTTTTTTTAGTATTACATTATAAAACCAGCTTCAGGGAGAGCTAGATTACCTTATTCTAAAAAGCATATTGAAATCCTGGGTTTAACTACTTATAATTATTCATTTCCCCAGGAACAATGACTGGTCTTATTAATACCAATATTCCAGCAGTATTGTTATATATCCATAAATCATGACATACTAAACATTACCAAGGAACTAAAGTAGAGAGAGCAACAGAAGATTACATGGTAGAGTTGAGCAGATTGAATCATACTAAGAATTATGACAGAAAAACAGAGTAAAAGATTTTATCAAAGTATTGTAAGAGATAAAAAAGAAGATGAATTTATCATATGGTGAGAGTGAACAAACATCAGTGACCAATTGGCTTATTCCACTAGTAGGTATGCTAAGATGTCATGTAAATATGAGGAAGGAGCCCAGGAAATTGGGTGGATACCACCTTACTGAACTTATAGAAAGACTCAAGGGTCAGTCCAATCGGATGGGCAGACATAAATATGCATCAGTGGAATGAATATACATACCAATAAGGTCACAGATCCATTTTGGTATTTGAACTTGTTATATACTATTCAGAACAAAAAAAACTACTTTATTCAGCATTCATGGCTCTCCTTGATTTGGCTTTCCTATATATAGGGAACCTGCTTATTCAGGGATGATAAGTCAGAGCTGGTCAAAGGAGATAATATTTGTAAATTGCTTAGCCTAGTGACTGACACAAAGCAAATACATTCTCATTTCTTTTCTCTTTCTATAAAGCATCACCTAGGTCTAACCTCCTCGTATTTCAGAGAAAACTGAAGCATGCAGAGGTGAAGTAATTTACTACTAACCTGCCAAAATGAGATTAGAATCCAGGAATCCTACTTCCCAACCCACAGTTCTTTTGTTAAAAAATAAAATTTAATCAATTAGTTTTGCTTTTACATCACTTATTCTTGTATCTTGCTTCTCTTTCAATCATAACATAGAACAAAGGACTTTTTAATGGAGAAAAATTATAAAACTGATTAATAATGTAAGAATGCTAATACAAAATTTTCACACCCATATGACTTCTGGCTCTGCAAAAAAAAAATGAGGGAAAGAATTCTTCTTATGTCTTTTCTTTTGGCCAAACTCGATTTTTTCCATTTTGAAACATCTACCCAATTATTAATTTTTTTTATGATTTGTCCAATAAGTCATGCTAGGAATACTTGTTCTGATAAAGGTTGAACTCCCTGGTAACTAAGGGCCCCTTAAAACTTGTGAACTCTTTGATTTTGTGATGTCATTCTGAAATATGCCAGACTGGTCTCATTCTCTCTTTTTTTATAAGATTACTAAACTAATAAGATTTTGGTGCAGTTTATCTACAGTTTAGGAAGCTTTTTGGCAAAGTATTTCCTGGAGAATAAGGAGACAAAGATTAAGTGATAATGTGATCAGATGGATCCAAAACTTTTTAGATGGCCAAACCCAAGAAAGAGTTATTAATGGCTTAATAGCAAAATGGCAAAAAAGTCTACAGGGAAATACTATAGGGATATCAATGCTTAGGCTTGACCTGGGGCTGTTTAATATTTTTTAAGTCCTGGATAAACAATAAGAATGTAGTATGCTTAACAAATTTTCAGTTGACAAAAAAAGCAAACTAGGGAGGAGAGTTAAAACATCAAATGGCAGAATTACGATCTAAGGGAATCTTGATAGCCCAGAGCACTGGACTAAATGTAAAGTGAAACTCAAGTGCAGTAAATGTGAAATTTTTAACTTGGGTACTAAAATATATGTACGTGACACATGGATAGAGTACAAGCTGTTCTATAAGTGACCTAAGAGTTTTTGTGCACTGAAAGCTCAATATTAGTCAGCAGGATAGTGTGTAAGTAAAAAAAAAATGCCAATACTATATTGGGTAGGATTAAAACAGCTTTGACAAAGAGGGAGGTGATTATCACACTGAATTCTGCCTTCATCACACATCACACATCATATGGAATGCTATGTTCAGTACTAGACATGGGTTTGAGTTGGACATTGATGAGTCGGCGAGGACGATAACTAGCATGATGGAAATCTTGAGTCTATGAGATTAGGATTAAAAAACATGTAGTTATTTAGCCTGGAGGAAAGGAGAATTTCAGGGAACATGATAACTATCTATAAGTATTTAAAGGATTATCATATGGCTTTCTCTGTTTAGCTGCAGAAAAAAAGAACCAGGAGCAATGAGCCAAAGTTGCAAAGAAGCCACTTTAGTCTTCAAGAGAGTAAAATTGTCCTCCAAATGGGAGCTGCCCAAGGTGGAATGGCCTACCTCACTAAAGGACAGATTATCCTCGATAGACCAAGCAAAGTCTGTATATCTGCTTGTCAATTCATGTATGTCATCATGATTGTCATCCATGTATGGGTGGGAACTCAGTAAATATCATCACTTTCAATTCTCCAATTATATAATTTGATTTCTCTTTATTTGCTAAGCAAAATAACTTTCTAGAGAAGTAATATAAGTGAAATACGGAGAGGATCTCAAGAGAAATTTCTATAAAATTTAAACCCATTTAAAATGTAAAATGTGACATGTTTTAATCATTATTCCTAATCTAGAGCTTTCCAATTTTGATTTTGTCAAATAAAAGGAATGTAATTCTCAGATTTCCTATTCAAAATAGGATACACTTTTTTTGCCAAGGTAAATAAGACACAAATTTCCATAAACTGCATTTCCCTCAACATTAGCATTTATCAATAATGTGAAATCTCTCATTGTACTTTATTCCTTCTTATAATGATAAAGGTTGAAAGCAAATATGCATACATATAGAAACGCATCTAGATGGTACAATGGATAGAGTGCTGGTCCTGGAGTCTTGGAGTTTCCATCTGACCTCGGACATTTAATTGGTCAAGCATGTCATGACCTGTTTGCCTTAGTTTCCTCATATACTAAAATGAGCTAGAGAAGGAAATTATAAACCATTCCCAAATCTTTGCCAAGTAAATTACAAATGGAGTCATGGAGAATTGGACGTGACTGAAAAACAACTGAAACTACAAACAGACTTCCTGTAGAAGGTAAGATTTGAGATGGCACTTGAAGGAAACCAGGATTCTCAAGAGGTAGACATAAAGAGAGATAGAGGATTCCAAGTATGAGGAATCATTAGTGAAAAAATATGAATCTGGAGATGAATCTCATGTTCAAGGAACAGAAAAGAGGTCTGTGCCACTAGACTGAACATGGGGTAAGAGAAAACTGGAAATCTTAGGGGTCTAAGGGATGAGGGGCTTTGAATGCTAAAGAAAGGGTTTTATATTTTTTCACTTTAGGAATAGAGAGCTATAGGAATGTATTGAGTAGGGGGGGTGATGCTATCATACCTGTTGTTTAGGAAAACCATTTTATCAGATGGGTGGAAGATGAATTGGAAGGAGAACTTTGAATTAAAGACATTAACCAATAGATTATTGTAATAGTAGAGGTGTAAGGTGATGAGCGTCTGAACCAGGATGGGACCAGTGTCTAAGGGAAACAGAGTATATATAGGAGAGGTATTACAAAGAGAAAATCAAGAGGTCTTAGCAACAGATTGAGTCTAGAGAGAAGCGATGAAAGAGAGCTAGGAGTCTAGTTGGCATTTATCTTATGAACTTGGATGACTGGTAAAATCATAATGCCCTCAATAGTAATAGGAAGTTCGAAAGTGGGGAGGGGTTCAAGGGAAAGACAAGTTCAATTTCTGACATACTGAATTTAAGAGGTCATGGGACATACAGCTAGCAATGTCTAACAGAGTGCTTTAGTGGTGGAATTTGTCAGAAAAGTGAAGGAGAAATCACTTTGGCATGTTTCAGGAGTATTGTTTTGCCTGAAGGCAGAACAAGAGAATGGATGACCTCCTATGGTTTCTCCCAGCTCCATGACTTAACACATAAAATATAAACAAATACAAAAAGCTCAATCTTGTAAAGAAATGGCTTCACATCTGTACAAATTTCCCTACAGAATTTACAAATAAGAGAAAAATTAAACTAGCTACTAGCTAACAAACATTCTAAATCCCCAAGAGGTACTTACCTATTCATTCAAATCCTTTAACTATCTATCAAGAATAGAGGGAAAATTTCACCTTGCAAGGCAGCTAGATGACATAGTGGGCACTGGGTCTGGAATAAGGGAGACTCATCTTCCTGAGTTCAAATCCAACCTTACTAGCAAATTGAGTCATTCATTCATTGTGTGGCCTTGACAAGTCACTTAATTCTGTTTGCCTTAGTTTCTTCATCTGTAAAATGAGCCAAAGAAGGAAATGACAGACCACTCTAGTATATTTGTAAAGAAAACCTCAAATAGCAACTGAACAATATTAAAATCCATTTTCCAAAAAATCTACTGAAACATCAGATATACATTCTTTCCATTTTCTTTTTTCTTCAGCTAAAAGCCAAATTTTAACTATACTTTCTTTTGTAAATTTAAATTTTCTCTCCTGATGTGCCAGCACTAGCCTTTTCTAATGCAATCCCAACAATCATTTATTAAGCACCTGAGATGAATTTTAGATATAATAGTTGAACAGACCAAGCAATATTCTCCCAAAGCCAAGGAAAGGTTTAAACATATGGGGGGAGCCCCTGAAATAAACTGATATGTCATAGAGAGATATTACATACTATGAGCATGATAACAAGGAGATGTGCATCTTTGGAGGATGCAAATTAATTCATGAAAGATAGATGTAAGATACAATTAATGAAAGATAGAAATAGCACTGTATATAAGGTGCTATGGCTACAAGAATAAAAGTAAAACACCAAAATTAATGCTTAATAAATATTTACTGATTGATTGATTGATTGACATAAACAACCTTCCACTACAATATATATCCTATATCCCACGAGAATAGTATACTATAATCAATAAGACTCTTCATAAAAATCCTGCCTCCGTCTATGACTTGGCCATTTTTTATGCCAATCCTATTCACTTACATAACTCTTCCAAAGCAAGAAATAAAATATAATACAAGGCCGGTACTCAAACCTTGTTGATTGGAATTGATTTTTTCTTTTCTTGATTTATAGAATCATTTCATATGAACCATAATAAGACCACACCCATCAAGTTAAAGAGACAACTTTAATATTTCATTTCTAAAGGGAATCGATAAAATAATCAATAAGGAGGCCACCTGATGACCAGGTCTAATAGCTTTTTATGATTAGGGGATGTAACAGAATGTACAGGTATGATTTGTAAAGTGCACACCACCTGAGTTTTTAATTTATTGTCCCCAAATAGAGATATTTTAGCTATTATCAATAAGACTGTTATTTAGGCAGCAATAACTTAAGTCACAGTTGAGGTTCAAAGATATCTTGATGGACTGGAACACTGGACCAACTATAATAACACTGCATTTAATAGAGATAATTAGTTTTACACTTGGATGCAAAATAAAATGCCACATTAATAAGATAGAGGAAGGCATCACTACATACTAGTACATCTGAAAAAAGACCTTGAGGTTTTAATGATTGCAGATTCAATAGGAATCAGCAGTCTGTCCTGGAAGTCAAGAAATGTGATATAGTTTTAAGACCCAGGAAGAAAAGCCTGGCATCTAAGATTAAAGAAGTAATAGTCCCATTGAATTGTGCCTGACTTCAGTTACATCTGGACAGTGGTGCTCAGTTCTGGGCACTGCTTTTTAGAATGAGATTGAGAAGTTTTAGAGTTAACAGGGAAAAGTAACCAAGATAGTCAATGTTCCTGAATTTAGGTGATACGAAGCTCATTTGAAGGACCTGGGGATGGTTATCTTAGAGAAGAACGAAAGGGTACACGATTTCTATTTTCAAATATCTGAAGTTCAGTCATATGAAAGAGCGATATGGGATCTATTCAATTTGACCCTTGAGAACACAAGTAGAAACAATAGTTAGAAATTTCAAGAAGCCAATTCAGGCATGATGAAAAGGAAAAAAAGGTACTCAAAATTGGAGCTATTTTAAAGTCCAATGGGCATTTAGATGGGGCAATGGATGGATGAATAAGCATATAGAAAATGTTTGGTGAGAAGTCCTGGGACATAAATTCAAATTCCTTGGATGCCTAGCAAGGTAGTATGGTTTTTGAATTATCTACATGATCCATTCTTAGGTATCTCTTAGAGAAGATATTTTTTCAGGTATTAGTTTGACTAAATTGTTCCAACTCTGAGATCCTTTGATTCCAGGTCATGATAAGGAACCCATTACTAAAACTCCATTTTAATTCATGGTACAAAGTTGGATTTATCACTGATTTTGAAAGACTATATGTTGAATGAATTAGACAGCACAAAGATTATTTTCCTATACATAGCTAATCTCAGGGGGAAAAATAAATAGAAGCATTTCTAAACCTTGGGCACCTTTCACAAATGTTTTCTTTTAAAAATAATTTGTTTCTGGAAGTTCCAATTTAGTTTATTACCTAAATGCCCACTACATGTGCACTATTCAACCAGATGAGTCATTTTAGAAAATATATGAAAAATATGAAAAATCTAGACAATACATCAATTTTGCTTGTCCTCACCCACACTGACCAATATTACTCCTTTTCCAACCTAATGATAGAACTCACTTTCCTTTTATGCATTTACCTAAAAATTTTTAAGTGTCTACTATGTGCCTAATTCTGTGCCAGTTACTAGGGCTACAAAGGTAAGACCAACATGAGTCCTGAGAAGCTGTTCATCAAACTAAGGAAAAATAAGCTTTGAGTAGATTATAGCCAATTGCAGTAGGGAGGTGAGCCTTCCAGTATAACTTAAGCCCTAGCAGGCCATTATCAAGCAAGAATGACATGGAGTACAGGTCTAGAGATAAGAACAGTAGAAAGCATCACTGGAAAGTTGGTCAGCTGCAATGTTGAGTGTGTGTGTGTGTGTGTGTGTGTATGTTTATTAGCTTTATTGCAGCAATTCAATAGAAGCAAATAGCAAGAATAACGTGTGCATTGTCATTAGACTACTCGTCTTTTATAATTCTGGTTCACTATTCATACAAGACTTGATTTCCAATGTGGAGTGGAAGGGAGTAGTTTCCTCTTTACTGTAGTGTTCCTAATACAGAGTGGTTGAGTGCACTTGTCATGCCTACTGGAGTGGCAGTTCCTACTAGGATGACTGTTGGAGTCCCTTCCATTTATGAACTTTTGGTATAGTCAGAGCACTTAGATTTATTATCTCCATTCAAATGAATGTAACTGGAAGTTTTTTATGGATTCCATAGAGGATGGGATTCTGGACTTGGAGTCAGGGGGAGTTGAGTTTGCATCATTCCTCGGACATTTACTGATTATGCAACACCGGCCTGGTCATTTAATCTCTCTGTTCTTTAGTTTCTTTAACTGTAAAATGGGGAAATAGTGGCACCAACCTCACAGGGTTAATGTGAGGATCAAAGCATCTAAAATATTTTAGATACTTAGATAATATTTTAGATATTATTATTGTTGGTGTCATCCTTATCATACAGAAAAGTGTATGACAGCTCAGAATAGTCTACCTGTATGTAGAGCATAATGGGAAACAAATAATGTTTCTATAAAAACCCTGTAAGCTGAGTAGCACAATTATTGTGACCTCTATTTTATTGAGGATGGAACCAAGACTTGGGCAAATGAAGTGACTTGCCAACTGTCCCACAGTTTTTAAATGTTAAAAGCAAAACTCGAATCTAAATTGTATTACAAACCTAGAACAATTTCTACTAGGCTTTGCTGCCTCTTCTCAACCTTTCTTTAAATGCTTCTTGGGATGGACTTGAACTGAATGCTATAAGAAAGAAACTTGCATATTCAAAACCCTTTCATAGGGATTTGGGGAGATTATATGGTTTTGACATGATAGTTTCTAAAATAGCAGCATAAAATTAAGCAGAGAAATAAGGAATATGAGCATATAACTATGCCAAACAAAAGGTGAGAAGCATATTCTGAGAGGTGCTAATGGCCAAAGAAAACCTGCATGGGGAGGTCTTTAGCAATAGAGGTAGAGGGGTGGACATCCTGAGGATGGAGGAGGAGGTTGCTTTTGAGCAAGAGTTTAAAACAGATTTTTTTCACCTGGGGCTGATTTCAGGTGGCCCATTAAATTGTATGGCTAAAAATGACCTTCCTTTCACTAACATATAAGTGAAATTTATAATTTCCTTCAATTATGAGTGTAGGTAGTAGAGGTGATTCACCAAAAATTGACCATAACACAAAAGATTAAGAAACCCTAATTTAAAGAACAGGTAGGAATGAAATTTAGGAACAAAGAAAAAAAAACAGACTTTCCTGGCATAGGCTGAATCAGTGTTTACATATAGAAAAGCATGAGGTCACCTAATGGAGAAGAGCATCATTACCTTATGAAAAACATAAATGTTGGGCAAAGAAACTGGAAGTTTTCTTACTATGTAATAGAGAGCTACTGAATAGAGGAATAGTGAGAGAGGAAAGCTAAAAATTAATTGAATGAAAAACATTGCTTAAAATTCAACCCAATCCATTTTTGTTAGAAATGAGTAGTTAGTGATTTTTCCCTTACCTTATGCCTAAAACAGCCTGAAGTTTCCACTGAATACTCCTAAAACCTCCCTCACGGATTTTATCCCTCTTTCCATAGATTAGTCCTTCAATTTCTTGAAGAAAGCTATTACCTCCCCAATTCCATCCCACTTCCCTGCCAAACCTTCACTTCTCCAAACTAAATATTCCCAGTTCCCTTTAATTGCTTATCTTATCACCCAATTGCCATTTGCAATAGTCTCCTTGGAGATCTGCTTTTACTCTGTCCTCCCTCCATCTTGTGTCCTTGATCAGAAGAGAATCATATAAATGAGGATCACATGAGGGCAGTGGCGGAGTACGGGCAGGTGTGAGCAGTCACTCGTTATATTTCTTGTTGAGCTTTTTGACAACTAATTTTATAAAAGATTCTAGAAGATTTAGTGTTTGACAAAAAGTTGGGGCATGTTTTGTATATGAAGAATAGAGCCCAAGCCCACATAAAGTACCTTGCAAATCAATTACATTGTGGATGCATACGTGGTGATACGCTACGCATCTGTCCCAACACAGCATGGAAGCCAATAAAGCAGATGTTGTCTTTGTGCTCAGTTCTCCTGGTATATCAGCCTAATCCCTAAAAGGAAGACTGGCAATTCCTTGGCAGGTGACCCAGATGAAGTTCTTAGGGAGGTTCCAAAAGCTTCATGTATAATTAGGAGGCTTGAAAACTGTAAGGGACCTAGAGCTTTATCTTTGGGAACTCTCCATTTTATAGGCAAAGAAGGTGGAAGCTAACCCCAAGATGTGAAGTGGGCCACTCAAAATCACATAGTACTGAATGGATGCACAAAAATGGATTCAAATCACCAGCCTTTTCCCAAGTGGAATGTTCTTTCATCACCTTGCTCATAAACACTTTTTTGCCACTGCAATCAATAGGGATTCAAGATATCCTGTCTTAATAGTCTTTTCAGAGTTGCTATGATATTAGAACAAGTGATCAGAATAAGGGTTTCTCTATTCTCTGAGGTTTTTGGAATATTCAATTGTCTTTAGATTCCATTCTTTGAGTCAGGAGAGAATAAATAATCTTTGCTATTCCATTTTTAGGAGTTTTATTGCATTGGAGAAACATTTTTGCTACTGCCCTCATCCTTTTTATCTTTGTCTCTCTGTCTCTCTCATCATCTAATATATATGTTGAGTCCCTTCCTGGACATCATATGTTGAATCCCTGTCTGGACTCCCTCAATCTTCCCCAGGTGAGCGATGGAGGGGTGGGAGACAAAGAAGACAAGTCCTCCCTTTACATCAAGGTCTCCATTTATTGAACCAAATACCAGTGTTTAAATACCTCCCCAGTCTCTAATCTACAACCATGGCACTTAGTAAGATCAGGCTCTGGTGCTCAAGGACACCAGGTGAAAATTTCCAGTGCTCCCACACACAACAGTCCCTAACACACACATGTACATATAAATAAACAATATGGCATGTGTATATGAGTAAATGAGAAAATACCAATACATAGTTGAACTTGGGGAAGAAACAACAGTTTCCACAGCTATGTTCTTCGGACATCCTAGATGAAGCATAAATGAAAGGAAAAATTGCCCTAGTATTTGAATATGCACATGAAAGCGATGCCAATTATTAACAGATGCCATAGGCCATATCTTCCTTCATCTAGGTAGCGTGTAGATTTGTGCTTTGGAAAAAGGTGCTACTAAGGGAACAGGGCAATTTTGTGCATCAAATGAAGCAAAGTTGGTGAAAGCATGGATATTACCTTGAACCTGGAGTCAGGAAGACATAGGTTTGACAGCTACTTCTGACATTTATTAGCTGTGGAACCTTGGGTAAATCACTTAATTCCTTTCAGTTATAGTTTTCACAATTGTACAAGTTGTTTTATTAAATGAGATAATAAATGCATAAGGTCCTTGCAAACCTATCTTTTTTCCTCTTCCATATTTATGCCTATGTGTATGCATATGCAAGTATATTTACATATACATTATATTGTATATTGATATGCATTTGCACAGGTGTTATATGTGCTAATTCATGTATCATGTATGCATGTTTATTTGTGTGTGTGTGTGTGTGTATAAACCAGACTTGCAACTTTTTTGGTATAGGGAACTCTCACAGCAGTAACTCATTCACTATTGAGATAAGCAATTAGTCATTTATTTAAATAAATATATATAAATAACATGTAACATGTAATCTGCTCTACATGTAATGAATAATTACATATTAGTTGCTTGGAGTGCTAGAATGCTAAGTGATGTGGCCAAGGTGACAGCAGAAGGACATTTTAGAGGCAGGACTACAGATCAGGTCTTCAGATCAATGCTCCCCCCCGCCAAAGGACATGGTTACCAATTCCTCAGTCATGATTATTCCTCCACACACACACCAGTTAAAAATGGCCTCAGATATAATTTATATAAATTTCATATATTCCGGGTCCCAGAACTTTCCTTTTATTCCCCTTGAGACCTTGGGCATATGATTTTGACATCACTGGACCTCAGTTTCCTCATTTGTAAAGTAAGAGTGGGGCTAAAAGATCTCCAAGGTCCCTTCCTGCTCCTCAGCTTTGATTCTATCATCCTAATGTAAAAAATATAATATAAAAATCTAAAAAGCAGACACTTTTTCATCTCCCAAGTATATTTTAATATCCTCAAGGACAAGACTTTATTTCTTTTTCTTTCTTTCTTCTTCTTTTTGAGTCTTCTTTTCAATCCAATATTCCTAACACACAGACAGGCACTTAGTAGACACTTAATAAGTATGTATTGATGATTGTAAAAGTAAAACCTCTATCAGATTACTCATTGACATGGAGGGAAGAAGGGAAGGGAGGGAGGTAGAAAAACGTAGAACTCCAAAGCTTACAAAGAAGATAAATGTTGAAAACTATCTTTGCATGTAATTGAAAAAATAAAACAAAATATATTTTTAAAAACCTGCTTGTTAAACTAAATTGTGTTGAATACTTGCTATCAAAGCTGACTTTCTTTTTAGCATGCCAAGCTGGATTTCCAAGATCATTTACACATGTTAGCAATGAGGATGAGGATGAGGATGATTATCATATAATTATTATGGAAGAAAATATAAAAAATAAATATTCAAAATGCCATTAGAATGCTTGTGGTATAAAAACAATATTAACAAAATAAATCTATAGATTTTCCATATGTATAATTAGGAAAGAAGCACATATCTTTTCATCTATAGTTTTATGCAACCTAATATAGAGTATAATGCAATCTTTAACGTTATGATAGAATTTCATCTTATTGGATTACTTCTGCAAATCATCTGGAAAGAAACATGTCTAGGAATACATTAGGCTGAATATTTCATTAACCACCACATAAGCACTTTAGCTTGGGTGTATTGTTTAATATAAATGACCTCCTCATTACAGAGGCTGTTTCACTAGTCCAAAGTAATCCTTTCCATTGGGGGGGGGGGTTTGTCTCAAATATCCAAGTCTAGCTCTGTTCCCTGGAGGAATCCTGTGATTCGGCCTCTGAGGACCCCAAAGAGTAGGGCTAGCTTAGGATAAAAGCTCCAAGGATTACTCACTCTAGTGCCAGAAGCAATGGAAGGAAATTGAAAAGAGGCAAACTGGTGAATGATGTCAAGAAAACCTTTCTCACTGAGCTACCTAAACAAGCAATGGGCCATCTAAGAAAGAAGTCTGTTCCTCTTCAGTGGATGTATGTAAACAAATGCGTATATGAACATTTTTTTCAGTCATGATGTAGATTCTCATTCCAAGTACAGGTTGGAGATCACTGAGGTCTCTTCCAACTATGAACTTATGCAATTCTTTGACCCACCTCATCACTCCTTACTTCTATCCTGAATTCAGTGTGTAAAGCACAAACCATCTTTTTTCCCCCAAACCCTTTGCTATCTCCAGATTTGCCAGTTCTGTGCCCCCTAGTCACTGAGGTCCTCCATCTCAGAATCACCTTGATCTCTTCCATTCCTAACCACTCTACATATCCATTCAGCTACCAAATATTTTTGCTTCCCTTTTCATTTCACTTGGATATCTCCTTTCTACTCACATAGCCACCACCCTATTTTGGTATTTTTGCCTTTATTTCTCTCAGTGCTTAAAACAGTGCCTACCATATAATAAGTGTTTCACTGTTGTATGGATTAAGTCATAAAAGCCTTTCCCACTTTTGTGCCCTCATCACATCCCATCTACACTATTGCAATAGCCTTGTACCTGGTCAGCTAGCCTCACGTGTATCCTTAGCTTGTCCAAAACTCCACAAAAATGCCACTTTCTAAAGTGGCATCCTGCCCTTTCCTAAAGTATTAACCTGTTGGTCATAGACCCCTCCATTCCAGCAATTCCCTGTTTTTCCTCTTTACAAAACCTTCAGTTTGGCATCCTTCCTACCTTTCTAGGCTTGTTAGACTTTTCTCTTGTCTACACACATTTGTGTGTGGCAAGAATTCCTTACCCTTGTCAATCCGTCTGCCATCTCCATGTTGTTGACTTCTCCCCTCTCTTTGTTTTGGTCCAGGCTGTCTCCCACCTCTGAAATGCCTTCCTTCATCACATCTCTGCCTTCCTTCAAGTCTCAGTTCAAACAAGTCTAACACATATTTTTCTCTCCAAGGTTACCTTTCTTCTACTTGGTACATCTCATCTGTACTTAATTATTGATACATCATCTCATTCAAATGTGAGTTTCTGAAGGGCAGAGATTATATTGGGGTTTTTCCTTTCTTTGTAATTCCAGTTTGTAGCCAAGTCCTTAGCACCCTAATAAGGGAATACTATATACTGAGATTGATTTCCAATCCCTTTAGCAAATTTCCTGTTATCCTTTACAAGTCTTCTAAGCCCTTTTGGTAGCTATAACATCCTAATTCTGCAACACCCAAGTTCCTTCCATTTTGAAACTTTAGGATATGGGGTCCCTCAAACTCCAGAGCCCTTACTCAGTGGCCTTTCTAGGGTATCCATACTTGCTGCTAGTGTAGTAGGAATCGGCAAAATATAGTGGAAAGGGTACAGCCCTCTAGTCAAAAACCTTAGTGATCTTTAAATGGGTCTCTTGGAATGCACAAACTAAATATCTACAGGTCTATCTAACTCCCAGACTTCCTAACTATCACCTCATCTCTACCAGTCCCACGTTCCTACTTTATAAAATGTGAATTACATTATTTCAACTATCTACCTTATGGTTGAGTTTCAGTAAGATACTCAATGAAATGAATAGTTCAAAATATTTATATAAATGTTAACTATCATTTGTCAGATATAATATGGGCAGACCAAAATTAAGAAACATCTTCTCCATGACTGCAGGGATGCCACCACCACCACTACCATGATCAGCAGCAAAAGCCACACCACTAATATTGACATAATAATACTATGCAAACAAGGGCCTTACAATTACTGTCTCATTTGATCACAATGTCACACTACATCAGAGAGGAGGTTCTTTATTCAGAAATTAAGATTTGCCATTCAACTATAACTATAACTATAAAATACAAAGGACATTTTAAGATCTAACATATATCAATTTTATCGACTTTAAAAGACTGTGTTAATATCCCATAGCTCTGACTTCATTAATGAGGGTATTCTATCCTGTGACATGGATTATAACTGATTCTTGCATTCTTATTACATAATATAATCCTACACCTCACTTGGTGAAATCACCTTGATTTTTCTTAATAATGTAAAAATACCTACGGATTAAATGAGCTGTCCCTCCCTCTTGGCCTTCCCAGCCCATCTTCCTTTAACTGATAGTTTTGATGACATTTTTTTATTCCTCTTCTTTTTTATAATTCCCTATTTGCAATGTGTTGCAGCCTACTCCCACCCACCACAAACCTTTCTGTTGCCCTCATTTTCATACTCATTTTCAATTTTTCAGAGACAGCAGTGTTCCATGTCTCGAATCCAAACAACACCAGAAGAATATTGGCATTAAACAGATGGGCATTTGTTTCAGGCAGAAGGTTGTGATTATTAAAATAACTTTGCAATTTCCCAAAGGCAATTCAGTCTTTTCCTTCTTCTCATATTCAAAAGTGGGTCCAATTCTTCGTCCATTTCCAGTACATGTTCAAGGAAAAAACAAAACAAAACATATACATGCCCTCCCTCCTCATCTCCACCTCCTATCTTCCCTGCCTCCCTTCAAGTCCTGGCTAAAATCTCAGCTTGAAAAGGAACCCTTTCCTGATTTCTCTTAAATCCAATGTTTGTTCTCTGTTTTCTCCCCCATTGTAGCATGTATATATCTTATTTATACATAGTTCTTAGCAAGTTGCTCTATCATTAGTTGTAATCTCCTCAAGAGTAGGGACTGTCTTTGTATCCCCAGTGGTCAGTTTACAGAATTGTGTAAAACTGGTGCTTAATAAATGTTTATTGAGTGACTTAATGTATGTATATCTATATAACTATGGCCCCTTGTTAGAGAGATGATCATCCAGATGACATATGGCTGTCCTCCAACTCCTGGAATGGATTCCTTTCTCATATCTACCCTCCTCCCACCTCCAGAATCCCTCTCTTCCTTTTCAAGATGCAGCTCAAGTACCACCTTCTCCAGGAACCTTTCCCTAGCTCACCCAAGACCTAGTGCTCCCCCAACCTCCAGGGACAGTGGAGCAAGCACTAACCTTGAAGTCAGGAGGACAGGAGTTTGAATCTGACCCCAGACACTTGAACTGACTGTGGGACCTTGGACAATCCACCTAACCCCACATCCAAGGCCATCTTCAGTCATACTGATTCAAATCTGGTCACTGAGCCCAATGACTCTGGAGGAGAATGTGAGGTTGGGGTCTTAGCACAGCCCCCCTCATTCAAATGCAATTCATTTGCTTGTCATGGTATCAGCTCCTTCATGTCATGATCTTCAAGAATGAAGGGACAAACATTATTATTAGTGCCCCCTCCCTAATTAACGTTATATTGAACTATTTTTATCCATTTCCATTTAGCCCCTTTGTACTGAATCTATATATGCATATATATATATATATATATATATATATATATATATATGCTAAGTCATCTTTTTTCTCCTAAGTCATCTGGGTCCAGTGGCCAGATATGAATCAAGAAGACTGGAGCTGGCCCTGGAGGTGAGGCACTCAGGGTGAAGTGACACACCCAAGGTCACACAGCTAGTGTCAAATGTCTGAGGCCAGATTGGAACTTAGGTCCTAGACTCCAGAGCCATTGTTCTATCTACTGTGCTATCTACTTTGCCCCCAAATTGTTCTTGACACATAGTAGATGCCTAATACATGCCTGTTAATTGATATATATGTGTAATTCTCTATATACATATATGGATATCTACTATATACATGCATTCATTCTACTGGAAGGTTTAGGAGGATTATGATCAATATTGCTGATAACAATCAGAGTTACTGAGGGACTATAGTAATCACAACATCATTTTGTAGAGGTTGATATACATCAGGACTAATTGACTCATAACTGTTTTATCCTTATAGCTAAAATGTCAAATTTTAAAGTTTGAACCAAGATTTTCTGTCTTGGATATTGTGACATTTCACTGCCTCTTCCAGGCATCCAGAGCATGCTGGTTAATTTTGTCCTGGCAGTAATTGTGAAGACAATCACCAGAATATTGGATAGCATAATTACTGACATTGAAAGGACCTTCTATCTATGGGCAATCTTTCTTTTTCTCTAAATTAGATCTCCTGTTTGCCAATGACATCATATTGATTATATCAAGCCTTGGATCACCATTGGGCTTCTACAGTGAGTTTCATAAGCATTTAAACAGCTTTGTCCTAACTATATGGAGGAAAACTAAAGCAGATGAAGAATGTTGTCTCGGATAAGGAATGCATTCAAAGCAACCAGGAAACTTGCTCATCAGCAGGCGCACATATTTTAGTTCATCTGTAAAGTTCTCTTCACTGATCATAGTAAATGGACAATGAGTTGAACAGAATTGGAAAGGAGGGAAGAAACATGATAGTAAAGGTTTGATGTAAACAGTTCAATATGGGCAGTTAGATGTGACAGTGGATAGAGTACTGGGCTTGGCATCAGGAAGACTCATCTTCCTGAGTTCAAATCTGGCCTTAGGCATTTACTAGCATATGACTCTTGGCAAGTCACTTAACCTTGTTTGACTCAATTTTCTCATTTATAAAATGAGCTGGAGAAGGAAATGGCATCTACTCTGGTGTCTTTGCTAAGGAAAAGCCGAATGGGGTCATAAAGAGTCAGATATCCAACAACAGCAAAAGCAGCTCCATTTCATCCCAAAACCATAACTAGAGGGAGGTCATCTTCATCTATAGAGAATCTTCCTTCAACTTTAACTCTGATGGATCTCCTCAAGGTTGTTGTTTGATGTTGCAGGCAAACTTGTACCTCATTTGAAATCATGGTTACAGGAATGTCAATGTCTGCTGTCCCCGAATCATGAATAATTTCAATGTATAAATGGGAGACATCTTGTTGGAAGAGAACTCTTAAGATAACATTTTGGTTGACAAGTTAAATATTTTGTTTTGGACAGTCAATAAAAATAATAAGAAGAAACTAATATTCTTTTAATTGATGGTGAAGACATCTTTTGCTCTGGCATATCACTTGCAAAAGAAATCTTGTATTCCTTTTTTTTTTAGGTTTTTTTTTTTTTTTTTTTTTTTGCAAGGCCATGGGGTTAAGTGGCTTGCCCAAGGCAGCTAGGTAATTATTAAGTGTCTGAGACCGGATTTGAACTCAGGTACTCCTGACTCCAGGACTGGTGCTCTATCCACTGCACTACCTAGCCGCTCCCTGAACCTCATATTCTTTTAGTCAGATCTTTGATAGCAAGAAGAATGAGCATGGTAGAGTCAGGAAAAGCTGGATTCATCATCCATCTCTTACTATCTCTGACATATTAGTTAAGTACATCTGATTCAGACTCAGTTTCCTCATTTTTAAAATGAGGGAATTGGACTAAGTTGTTTTCTAGCCCCAAATCTATGACCTCGTGTTTGTATATGGGCTACTATGGAATACCCTTGTAAAAGTCTTCTTTTTTTCTTTCTGCCTTCTCAACAATTGTGTAGATTATGACATTTGATACTGATAGAAAAGTAGATAATACATTATGATACATTTTTACAGATATCTTTTTTTTGCAATTTATAAGGGTTGAAATACGTTTTATGTCATCAGTATTTTTTCCTTCATCCAGATAACTTAAAATTGAGTCTTTGATGCTTTCCAACTTCTTTTCGATCCATCGTAGCCCTTCTCTGTGTCAATGGGGTGACTTCCACTGCTTTTTCCTACTTTGGGGAATCTAGGGATTTATTTACTTATTTTTAATTTGTTTCATTTCTTTTTGATTATATTAGGATGAATATATTTGCAATGATGTTTCTGACTGGATGCTGAAAAGAATTTGATACAAAAATCTTTCCAGATTTTTCTTTTCATTTTTTTTGTCTATTTACCCCTGAAAAGAGAGTGAAGCTGCAATCATTTGGTCTGAATGTGAATCCTGGATTGTGCCAATTATTACAACAGGATCTATGGAAAAGAAATCCCTTATTCTCCCTTGCTATCGTAGGATCCTAACGCAAGATCTGGAAAGGGCTTCAGGGGCCATCTCATCGAAAGGCTTCATGCTCTAGGCAATAATAACAATGATTATAATTATCATCTACATAAGATATTAAGGTTTGCAAAACACTTTATATATACTAATTCATTTAAGGTGAGGAAATGTACTAAATGAAGTGCCCCAAATGATGAATACAAGATGACATCTCCGATTCATTCCAGCTCAAAATTTATGATTTTACGATCCTTTGACAAGCCCAGTTACATTTTTACATGACCTTGGCGGGATTTTGCTTAGTCAAGTCTCTCACCAAAATGTTTTAAAGTTTTTTTTTTTCTTTATTCCTTTTTACTATTGGATGAGGAGATTCTGATCATAATTTCCCACCTTTCTCTTCCTTAAGATTTCACTAATATATTTCTATTCCAGACTGGTCTTGCCCTCTTTGGTCTTAGTTCTCTGCTTGATAATACTCTCAAATGTCTGTGGACTAAAACAGGTTTTTTTTTTGAGATTCTTGTGAACTCCTTGTAACTTATCGACATCAATTAATTTCAATATGAAATTATTATAATTGTATATATATGCTTTGCTTCATCCACTTTTCAATGTTAATCACTTACTAAAATAGGCCATTTTGAACTTACTTGCTAATTACATCTTTTTTCTTATTTTTTTATTCTTTTCTTTTGGCTTTTTGTTCATTCTGAAATTGTTTTCCAAAAAATTAATAATCTCACTGTATATAGACAGCTGCTTTAGGTATGATTCTCATACCACTAACAAGTTGGGTCCAAGATTTGTCAAATTCACCTCTGTGACATTTTTTAAAATCTGTCTTTTTTATTTCTATGCGCATATAATGGGACTGCATATAGAAAAAAAATTCTTATTATCATTGAGACGAGATAGGGCTAGCCAAAGGTAGATTCATAGAACTGAGGCTGTTCATAGTTTTTCTTATTCACTTACAAATTGCCCAGGAAATAACTGGAGATTAAAAAGAAAATGTTTTGTTTTGGTTTATATATCTTGTCAGGTATCATGTCACATGCATAGTTGAAGCTGTTCAAAGCTAGGAACACATCAAAATCACTCCATTCCATACACAGTATTGCCTCACTTTCAACATCTGCAAAATGGAATTAATAATAGGCTCTACCTTACAGGACTGATGTGAGAATTAAATCCAATGATATAAACCTTCAAGTGCTATCAAATTTCTAGCTAACTATTCTTGTTATTAAATAAAAGCACTCTTCAGGAAGATTATCACTATCATACGTTCATAACTAAAATGCCCTTCAACATTTTCTTGCATTGGATTTATATCTATTTTGTATGAAGAGCAGACTGGCTTAAAGTCTGGAGAAATGATCTTGGATCCAAGAAGACCTGGGTTCAGGTGCTACCTCTGACACATATTGGCTGTGTGATCTTGGATAAGTCAATTAACCTCTTACTATTGTAGGAAGCTCTCTAAGATGTGAAATTACAGAGATCCAGAAGGCTGCATTGGTAGAGGGAGTTTCATCATTTAGGAATAACCTGCTTCAAGGAAATCACATCCCTGCTTCCTCTATTTCTTTTGTATACCTTTATATATTCATGTTTTCATCCTATTAGACTAGAAGCTTCTTGAGGGCAAGAACATGAAGATTGAACATCTTTGTATGCCCATCACTTAGCAAAGTGATGTTATAGTATGTTATAGGCAACTTAGCAAATCCTTAATGATTGATTGAAAACTATTGTTTCATATGAGTAGATGGGATTTCCATAGGAGACCTCTCTCGCCCCATAGCTGTGGCTAGGAGCACAACTAGATTATTTCAGATGGTATTAAAAGACCTTAAGAGAAATAAAGCAGTCTGATATAATTGCGGGGGAAGCATGAGATTTGGGCTGAGAACCTAGATTCAATTTCTATTATTTTTTATCTTTCTACTTTTACTTTTACTAAGGTATGACCTTGGGTAAGTCATACCAACTCTTTAGGACTCAGTTTCTTTATCAATATAATAGATCTAAGGCAAATCTTGGACTAAATTACTCTAAGGATCTTTCTGGCTTGAAATTGGTGATCTTCCAAGGTAACTTTCCTTCCTAATGCATTTTTGGCTAACATAGCAAGGTTGAAATTAAATGTTCTCTTTTCCATAAGTTGAATATCAAAATATCTAATTATATCAAGATTTCATTCTATTGCCAAATTGAAACATTTTAATGAGAGCTAATAGTCATGTGTAAATTTATGTTATCTAAAGAATATGGAGATATAAGGGGTGGCTAGGTGGTGCAGTGAATAGAGCACTGGCCCTGGAGTCAGGAGGACCTGAGTTCAAATCTGCTCTCAGACACTTTATAATAACTCAGCTGGGGGCCTTGGACAAGCCACTTAACCCCATTTGACTTGCAAAAAAAAATCTAAAAATTTAAAAAAATGAATATGGAAATATAGATAGATATTCAGATGAAGATATATAGATATCTATATACACACAGAGAGACTGTCATATTTAAGTTTTTAGAGCTATGTATCATATCTATATCTCTCTCTATAGGAGCAGCTAGGTAATACAGTGGATAGAATACTTGATCTGTAGTCAGGAAGATTCATCTTTGTGAGTTCAGATCTGGTCTCAAGACATTAACTGTGTGATCCTACCCAAGTCACTGAACCCTTTTTGCCTTATTTATAAGATAAGCTGGAAAAATGTCAGATCTCTCTAATATCTTTGCCAAGAAACTCCAAGTGAGTTCACAAAGAGTGGGACCCAAATGAAATGACAACACTACTATACATTACATATACATATACATACATATATATATATATATATATATATTACATATATAGAGTCAGAGAAAGACAGAACTAGATATGTGTTTTTATAATTTATAAATGTGTATACCCCATATAAATACATATTAAATTTCAATAAATACAGGTCAAGAAACCTTCCAAGGTCATCTTCCAAGGCATTTCCAGCTCATTTTGGAGAGAAAGACTCTAAAGTCAACAGAATCTAAGGTCACGTGTTGCTAGCAAAGTCAAGACTTGAACCCAGGTTCCCTGATTCCCTGTGCTAGGCTCCTGGGTACCTTGCTACTTTTCACTGAATCCTTCAGTGCAGATTAAGGCTGTTGCTAATTCACCCCATTTATTACCAAGGATTTCTAAGCTGCTCATGTTCATAAGTTCCTTCCTTGGGGCAAACATGAAATCTTTAGTCTCGCTTAGTATTTATACAAGTCTCATGCTTCCTCATTGCCTCTAAAAATTAAAAGGAAAAAACTGCATAAAAGCTTTTCTGACAGAAAATATTATTCAGTTCATGAATATTTCAATTGAACAAAATGCTGGGGAATCCTGAAATCACTGAGACCTGTCCATCAGCTCGATTCCTCAACTTCCCTCGCTGTAAATGAGGTCAGGTCAGTGCCAGTCTGGTGAGATTCATGTTGTAATGATTATTAAATTATTATAAGCTATTAAAATGGGCTTTTCCACAGAGAAGTAAAGTCCTCTTCTCCAGTGTCTCCTTCATCCATTCCATTTTCTCACTTCCCATTTCCATCACCCCATCAAAGGGAATTCCCTCTCAGCCATCCACACTACCTCTACTCCCATCTCCAATACATCTTTAGCCAAATAGTCTGATTGATGCATCAATCCATTAAGTCCTCCTTCTGTGTCAGCCTATCACTGACTAAATAATAGCCATTTTTCTATAATACATCAATATTTACCAATTGCCTTTTATAAATAAGAACCTTAAATGTAGTTCATATGTGATCATCCATACTTCAAAGATTATGAAAAAAGCCTAGAGAGTTCTCGTGACTTGTCATTCAGTCGAATCCAACTAAATGTGATACCATGGATTTTTTTCTTGGCAAAGATACTAGAGTGGTTTGTCACTTCCTTCTCCAGCTTCCTCTCAGATGAGGAAATAGAGGCAAACAGGGTGAAGTAGCATGCCCAGGCTCACATATCTAGAAAGTGACTGAAGTCAGGTATGAATGCAGATCCTCCTGATGACCACTGCTCATTGTCCTAACTGCCTAAAGCCAAAAAGCCCCATTGAGTATCAAAGTCAGGATTCAAAATGAGACCTCCCAAGGCCAGTCTACAACTGGTTAGCATTCAAGGTTACCCAAAACTTGTCCTTGCCTTTCTAGCCTTACTTCATACCATTTCTCTTCATGGATTAGTTAGTTAAACTGGTTTATTTTTGCTTGTCATATGAACTATGTGATTTCCTACCTCCACACCTTTGACTTCAGGGTTGCTAGCATGATCTTCCTTCCCTGTTGAAGCCCTGTCCCTATCCAAGTGAAGTTTAGATTCCGCCTACATCATAAAACCTTTACCAATGTCTTCTGTGATCTCCCACCTCAAACTTCTCATCATTCTTTATCTCTTACCGCTCAATGCATTTATCATTCTCCATGTGTCATAGCCTCCTAATTAGAGTATAAGCTTCATGAGGGCAAATTCTTAGCTTTATTTAAGGTTTCTATCTTCTTCAGTACTTAGCATGTTGCTCTGGGGGCTTAATAAATATTTTTTGAACTAAATTGAAAGGTTTTTTGGGGGGAGGTTTGCAAGGCAGTGGGATTAAGTGACTTTCTCAAGGTCATACAGCTAGGTAATTATTAAGTATCTGAGGCTGGATTTGAATTCAGGTCCTCCTGACTCCAGGGTGGGTGCTCTATCCACTGTGCCACCTCACTGGCCCTAAAATGAAAGTTTTTTTTAAATCCACTTAAGTTTTAAAATTCCATTTGGTCCCTTAAGAGTTCCGTAAAGTCATCTTACCAATATGACACTTTACTCTCTTTCCTCATGTATCTACTCAAATCTCCATGTCCCTGTGTGCCTCTACTAGCAGGTTCACTCTGGTTCATATCCTGGGAAAAGCTGTAACCCTGAGAAAGAAAATCTCTAGACTTGACTCATGCTGATCAAAATCCTGGAGTTAAAAGCTAAAAGTAATTATAATAAAACAGTAGGTTAGTGTCATCTCCCTGCTTAAAAACTTTTAGGCTTCCTATCACCCAGAGAATTAAATAGATACCCCCTAGTCTAACATTTCAAATTGCCCATAATTTGTCTAAAATAGACCCTTCTCAGTTTGAGAAATATTATTTTATTCCACAAATTCTACCTTCTAGTCAAACTGAACAACTCATTGTTGCCAGAATCTGGCTTGCCGTCTTTTGGATTAGGATCTCTCTTTACAGCCACCGCTTAGCATCCTGAGCTATTTTTTCAAGTGAGCCACTCAGATCACCTGCCTGAAGCCTTTCTTCATCCATAGTTCAGAGGACTTCCTCTCTCTTTCCAAATTACATGGCATGTCTTTTTTCTGCATATAGACATTGTTCCCTCCTCCCAGAACACGAAAAGTTCCTTGTAGAAAAGGGATGTTCATTTTGGTTTTCATGATCTGCATGATCTACGTAAATATAGAACACCTCACTGATATGCTAAAATATCAAGCAAAAGTGGGAAAAGTCACCAGCAAATTGGGTAGACTCCCTGTGGCAAATGTTTGGGAGGACATGGATGAATTGTGTTGGCTGGGCACAACACATAAAAATCTATGAGAGAGAGACTGAGGGAGAGACAGAGAGAGACAGAGAAACAGAAAGAGAGAGAGACAGAGAGACATAGACAGAGAGAGAGGCAGAGATAGATAGAGAGAGAGAGAGAGAGAGAAAGAGGCAGAGAGAGAGTTGTGAGAGAGAGACAGAGAAATAGAAAGAGAGAGAGAGAGAGAGGCAGAGAGAGAGAGAGAGAGAGAGAGAGAGAGAGAGAGAGAGAGAGAGAGAGAGAGAACCCTAGCAACTAGCCAAGTGCCTTGTAGATGTGTATTGAATGAAAGCCATCTCCTGTTTTGAGATGCAGAATTTTCCAAAGGGGAGTACCAATCCAACCATATTTTGACTTGGTTAAGACCAGAATTGGAGTAAAGTATTGAGCTCTTCAAGTCTATGTTCTGAATCTTAGAAAGGACATGCAGGAGAGCCTCAAAGGGAAGGGAGACAAATTATGAGTTTAGGAAAGGAGTTGGAGCCCATGACATTGGATAATTCACTGGACATGAAGACGATCAACATTTGGAGGGACATGAAACATTCCTTTCAGTATTTGAAGGGTTGTGGTTTGGAAGAGGAGTCAGTTTTGTTCTGTTGGGCCTCAGAGAGCAGAAGCAAGAGCAACGGGGGGGAAGTGCAAGTGAGGAAGACGAGTTTTTTAAGGTTCTGCTATAAGTAATGAACTCTGGAAGAATTAGAATCCTATCACAATGGAATAGAAAGCTCTTGCCCCATTTTTCTTGATCTTGAAAGAAGGCTAGAACGTCATTCATAGGTGGGAGGAATGTCATTAGCCATTGAGATCATTATAGCCACTTGTTAACTCTATTGGCAAAGGGATTCCCATTCAGCCCTGAATTAACTGCCATGACCTTTGAAGCTTACTATACCTCTGATGTTTTGTGATTTAAAGAATCTTTGGTTTAGTCATAGGTCCCATGTTGATTTCTTTGAACAGTTGTCTGGTTTCTGACCTAGAGCAGGCCTGCTCATTGCTTAATGCTCTTGTCCCATTGAGGCTCAGACCCTTGGTAACTGAGGCACCTCTGCCTATTAGCTGCTGGCCATGAAGTCTTTTTCTTCTGCTAAGATCTATGCTACCTTCTTGCTCCTCCCTGTCTCTGGTGAGTTATCTAAATTTGGTTTAGAGTTTACTCATTTTACAGAACCTATTAACCCTATCCTTGCCTTGGCAAGCTGGTCCTAGTCCTTTCTATCTTTTTTCTTCCCAAGTCCCTCAGAAATGCACCTTGCAAAGCTCTGAATTTGGGTCCAGAAAAAATATCATGAAACCCATCACCAGGGTCTACCCAAAGTGGTTGACTTTTCAAGTTATAGCACTTCTGAGAATCATCTACATATGCATTTAAACAACTGGCATTCTTCACTGAATCATCTTTATGGCTCAGATGAACTCAGTCCATCTGCTAGACGTGTTTCCTCTATACCACCAAGATTCTGGAACCTTCTATGAATGCTACAAGCCCTGGAAGCTTTGCCATTTTTTTTACCTGTCTTGTATAGTTTGGCTTTGCTAAGACAGTGTCAGAGATCTAGGATCTGGTCTTTCTATTAATGATCTAATCTATTATCTCTATTCTCCATTCCCTTAAAAAGAGCTTTTTAGCCAGAGACCCAGGCTTGCTCTCTCAGAGTTATCAATGGCAATGGCCCCTATGCTTCAAAGAATGTTGGGGTTGGAGATCTAGAGGTAGAAGAGACTTAGAAGTCAGTTAGTGCAAAGTCCTTGTTCTAGAGTTGGAAAAAGAGAGGCCAGAGAGTTTAAGGGCCATCTCCAAGGATACCTACAGTAATAAGTGGCAGGCCTGGGGGCTACATTCAAGTGTTCTGAGCTCTTTCTACTGCAGGGCACTAAACAGTCAGAGAGGGAAGAAGCTTAGGTTTCATCAAAGGGTCTAAACCTGCGTGTGTGTGTGTGTGTGTGTGTGTGTGTGTGTGTGTGTGTGTGTGTGTTTGTGTGTGTGTGATGATGTTCTTGGTGAGCTGAATGGGTAAAAGAAAATACCTAATATTACAAGAGAAATCAAACATAATAAGTTAATTAGTTCTTTAGTTCAGGTTCTTGCTGTGGATATCACTTTACAGATGAAGCAACTGGGACTAAGACAGAGGTTGTAACTTTTCCACATTCACACCAGCAAATAGTGGCAGCAGCAGTATTATTCCAAGTTACATCTCCTAACCTCTGGTCCAGGGTGCTCATCAACAGACTCTCTCTCTCTCTCTCTCTCTCTCTCTCTCTCTCTCTCTCTCTCTCTCTCTCCCCCATTAGGAAGGAAACATCTTCCAGGTTGTAAAACCCTATATAAACATGAGCTGTCCATGTTACTAGACTGCTCTCTCCTTCTCCTTGCTAGTGTCTCAGAATAGCATTTTATCTGCCTGATTTATGGTGCCCACCCGTCCCCTTTAGGCGAGTTGAATTTCTCATCTTGGACAACCTTTACAAACACTGTCCAATTGCTGCCCTGCCTAGGTCTCCAGGGATGACAGGTGAAGTGATGAATGAGATATTTGTAAAGTGCTTTGCAAACTCAAAGACACTATCAATATGTGTGTGTGTCTGTGTGTGTGTCTGTGTGTGTGCGTATGTGTGTGTGTGTGTGTGTGTATGTGTGTGGTGTGTATTTATTCTAGTTACAACAATTAGGGCAGTTAGGTGGCACCCTGGATAGAGCCCTGGGCTTAGAATCAGGATGGGTCCTCTTCCTTGGTTGAAATCTCAGACACTTGTTGCCTGGGTGACCCTGATCAAGTTACTTAATCCTTTTTGCCTCAGTTTCCTTATCTGTAAAATAGGCTGGAGAAGGAAATGGCGAACCACTCCTTTATCTTTGTCAAGAAAATCCCAAAATGGCATCATGAAGAGTCAAACAGGACTGAACAACAGCATTCATTATTATTATTATTGTTACTATCAATTAAACATAAATCCATGTGGAAACAATCAGTACGTGTAATACAATAAGCAATTACTAAAAAACTCATTATGTGCAAGGAAGAATTGTGTTGGTTCACAAATAGAGAGCTGACCTCAGAGCAGGAGGACCTGGGTTCAAGTCCTTCCTCCGACACATAGCAGTGAGTGACCCGACTCTAATTAGCTGACCTCAGTCTCTGAGTCGGTTCCATAAAGCTAAGAGTAGTAGAAGAGGCGCCAATGTGCTTTGGGGGAAGATCCCTTATCGGCTGTTACTATTCTTAGATCAGCGTATCATTAAATTATATAATTTATAGTATAGTCTTGGGATTCTGGTATAGTCTATAATACAGTATCGTATAGGGTAAGGATAAAGGGGGGGAACCCCAAGAAAACCCCTACCTGCCCTCAAGGAGCTTATATTGTGCATGGAGAACACAGCAGCTAGGTAGAAAACTCTAAGTTTGCATGACTTGAATTGGAGAGAGGGGGCACTAGAAAGTTTTCCCTGGAAGTTAACCCCTGAACTGAACCGTGAAGAAGGCTCAAGGTTCCAAGAGGTAAAGGCGGGAGTGGAGGGCATAATGAACCTAAAAGTTTGAAGATCCACTTCTGAGTCTGGAGAACTGCAAGTAGCCCAATTTGACTGGAACCTAAATGCAAAGAGGATTTAACAAAGGGCTAGCACATCAATTTACCAATTCTCCCACTGATTAAGAAATTGAATTCCATCTCTATGAAAATTAAAATAATTAGATGAAAAATTAAAATGCAAATATGTGGAAAAATCTACTTTAGCTTCTTCATATGATAGTGCAATAACCTTGACATGCACTATAGCAACACTATCTGTATAAAGTTGCACACACGCTCCCCTAGGGAGTCTTCAGAAGGGTTGCTCTCCTTTGTCCTTCCCACCAAGTGGTGGCTGTTTACTCACTTCAGTTGTGTCCACTTCTTTGGGATCCCTTTGAGGATTTTCTTGGCAAAGATACTGGAGTGGTTTGTTATTTCCTTTTTCAGCTCATTTTATAGATGAGGAAGCTGAGGCAAACAGGGTGAAGTTGACTTGCCCAGGGTCACACAACTGGGAAGATGGAAAGATCCATCTTCCTGATTCCAAGCCCAGCACTCTGTCCACTGTAGCCAAGACCCAGCTGTCCTCCAAAAACACATCCTAAGCATTTAAGTTTGATCCCATGTGAGATCAAATTTATTTATCCCTCCAATTCTATTTCTGCAATCCTCTAGTAATCTTTTTTCCCCATGAAAAGAGAAATTTAGGCTTTGACCTGGACTTCCAAAACTGAACTTCCTGATTCTTTGAAATCCTGATGAAACCAGAACTTCACTGTGCTCTACCTCTAAACTAGAGCATGGACTCTAAAACCAGAGGCTCTGAGTTCAAGTCCTGTATCTGATACTTGCTATCTGAAAGGACCTTGCTTCAGTTTTCCACCTACAAAATGACAGAGTTGGACTTGCAAGTCTCTGAGGGACTTTTTTATCTTCTTGGAGATATCCTTATAGAGTCACAAAATTAGATTGTGCCATCCATTCAACTCAACAGAATTTTATAAATTTACTATTATAAATGAATAAATGAAAGATAGAATAGTCACCTTTCAAGTCACGAGGAATTGAAACGAATTCTGCCATCAAGGACCTTTTAAGGACATTTTAAAATTCTGCATCTTGGTTATTTTCATTGGGTCATTTGAATCTTTAAGTCAAGATTCTTCTAGAACTGAACAAATTATTCTATTTCTGTCCTGACCAAGGAAAAGTACAAAAGTCCTATTGCTTCTCTTGACCCTGACAATGTACCTAAATTTCTTAATTAGCCAAAGCCATTGGATAACCAGGTGGTGCAATGGATAGAGAACTAGAAACAGGAAGACTAATTTCTCAAGTTGAAATCCAGCCTCAGATACTTACTAGCTATATTTCCCTGGACAAATCACAGCCCAGATTGCCTCAGGTCTTCGTCTGTAAAATAAGCTAGAGAAGGAAATGGCCAACTCCTCTAGTATATTTGCCAAGAAAACTCCAAAAGGTGTCATAAAGATTTGGATACAACTGAAAAATGAACAAACAACAGCAATGGAAGGCTAAGATTTGGAGGCAAAAATATAAAAGCTAAGCCAGCCCCTCTCTTCAGTAGGTTTACATTCTAATGGGACACCACACAGAACGATAGTGTCTGGAGCCATGCTTGCCACACCCTTTCTCCTAGCAATAGCAATATTGATTTGATTGTGCTTCCAGAAGAAAAAAAGTGGATGGCATAGTACCAGGGTACATAGGAGAGAAGAGGGCGGACATGTGGCCAGTTCATAAAATGAAGCCTGACTTGAGTCATCCCAGATACTGAGGGGGAGCTGAGACACTCTCCAATCAGGATGGTAGAAGCTTTATTATTTTTTTCAGTTTTATTTTTCTATTGCCTTATTTTGACATTACATTCTACATAATTCCCCAGATCTTTTTGAAATATATGCCTCTACCATTTTTAAACTTGGGAAGCTGATGTTTGTAACCCTGAATGCAAGATTTTATGTTTATCCATGTTCAAATTTCATCTTGTTTGATTTGTTGAAATTTATAGCCCAAATATATACTAAATAATAATTGATCTTAATTCATCCATAACTTAGTAGATAAGTCCTGGGGGATTTCCCAGGGCACATAAAGGTTGTTAAATGACTTGTCCACTGAGCTTATTAGTTTTATAGGAAAGTGTTGAATCCAGGTTGCTTTGATTCCAAATAACCTACAGAATTAAGAAATGCCTTGGGCTGGAGATGGCACTTGGACTGAATATTAATATAGCTTATCATTAAGAGAATGGTCATAAGGTAATGAGGGTTTTTGGGCACAAGGAAGCCAGAGACCACATAAAAAGGTACAGAGGGTTTATGATGATTATCATTTGGTTAGAGAATATGTAATAATTAAATCACAGGTCTCTGAATTAGTCAAGTAAATATGCCAATATATTTATACCCAATGTTTGCTCAATTGAAAAAAATGTACAAATATTACCTCTATGTTTGGTATGGGGGGGTCCAAGTCAGTAAGTTAATTGGTCAGCTAGTATGTTTTAAGTGCTTCCCATGACCCAAGTCCTGGATTAGTTAGGTGGTACAATGGACAGAGCACTGACTCTGGAGTCAGGAGGATCTGAGTTTAAATCTCGCCTTAGACACTTGATCCTTACTAGCTGTGTGAGTAAGTCACTAACCCCATTACTTTGTAAAAATAGATAAAACAAAACAAAACCAAAAAACATGTTTCCTGTCCTCAGGAGTTTATAGGTTAATAAGGGAATCAACATGCAAAAATTGTGCATACATGATATATGATATTTTGACATTACATTCTACTTAATTCCCCAGATCTTTTTGAAATATATGCTTCTACCATTTTTTTACTTGGGAAGCTGATTTGGATCTCCAGTGCTTTTCCCCTGAGTCAGTATTTACATTCAGGAAAAAAAAAAAGTCACATGGATTCTGAAGGTGGACTAAGAGCGGGTGTGGGTTTGAATTAAATGTTGAAAGAAGTCAGGAGACAGAGGTGAAAGGGAGGAAGACTTGGAAGCAGGGAGAGCCAGTGAAAATGAACAGTCCAGAGATGGTTATATGAGAGGAAAAGCTGGGTGTCATTGGAATAGAGAATGTGTGTAATAGAGGGAAGTGCAAGATGGTTGCAAAGCAGGGAGGGTCAAAGAGTGAAGAATTTTGAAAATCAACAGAGGATTTTATATAAGGTCAATTCTGGAGGGAGCAGGAAGCCACCAGCAGTGACAGCTGAGAGGAGACAACAGCAGCCAACTACTCAGGTGGGATGTTAGATTAGCTTGATTACTTGAGTAGAGAGTACAGTGGGGGTCATTTCACTGGAGACTAACCATAGCTATCTCCACAAAGGACACGATGGTCCTCCTTAGGGAGCTGGCAATGGCAGGGGACAGAAAGGTACACCCCTAAGAGAAATGTTTATAATTTTAAGTCATTATAGTCAAGTATGACTCTCTGTGACTCTAATTGGGGTTTTATTGTCAAAGATACAGAGAGATTTGTCATTCCCTTCTCCAGTTCAATTTACAGATGAGGAATTGAAGCCAATTGAACTGTCACTTGCCCAGGGTCTCATGGCTAGTAAGTATCTAAGGCTGGATTTGAACTCAGCTCCTTCTGATTTCAAGGCCAGTGCTTTATCCACTGCCCTAAGAAGAATGGTACAAGGTTAAGATTAATAGATTTAAATGGACAGATTGTATTTGTGGGATTTGAGGATGACACCTATGTTACAAGTCTGAGTGACTAGAAGGAAGATAGGGAAGATGGGAAGTATCTAGAGACTGACGTTAGTTAATGAATTCTGTTTTGAACATGGGTTGGGGATGTCTACAGAACCTCACTTCTAGATGTCTAAGAGGAAGTGTGCTAAGAACTCTTTCCCAGCTTCCCTGCATCATGTGGATCCCAATGGAGCATGTGGACTCCTAAGCACTCCCTTTGTCACTTCTTATTCAACCCCCCCTATCTTTTCTATTGCCCTTCATATGGTTTCTTCTAGATAATTCCTTGTTTATCCCTGTGGCATCCTGCTTAGAATGGCCTTGTGTCTTTCCCTGAGATAGATACCTGTAGATTATCTACAATAGTCTCAGTTCACTGTAGGGAATATTTGTCCAGAACAAGCTCTGGGGAAAGCACTGGATATCCAAGGAAAACATGAAGACAAAATAAAATCTAAAAAATGCAACAAAAAAGTCATTGCCTTTAGGCAATAGGCTAATATGCTTCTGTGGGGGCAGAGCACATAAACAAAGAGATATCAGACTGATCATTGAAGGCAAGAGTCTTCTAACATTTAGGGGTGGGAGGGGTAGGAGTGGGGGCCTCAGAAGAAGCGCTGATTATTGAGGGAGGCTGAGGATTCTGAGAGGGAGGAAAGGAGGCAGGGTATACCAGGCAAAGAATGAGGGCAGCACTCAGCCAACACCATGTGGTCCCATTGCCCAGAACATACCAGAGCTGGGAATAATGGGGAACAAAAACCTGAATTGGGAATTAAGGGAAGAAAGGAATCATTTAAAAACCCTACAAAGAAAGGCAGAGTCCAGCCTTTAATTTTCTACAAAAGTCATTAAACATCACGTTGATGAGTTTCCTTTTTCCCCTAGGGACAACAGAGTTACTTGGATTAAAGAATTCTTTCAGAATTCTGTTAAAGGGGTCAAAACTTCTGATTTGCTCCCTGATTTGCAAGGAGCTGTATTAACCACCAAGATCAACCTGTCCCCAAAAGGTAGACACAACAGAACCCATTGCAAGTGTTTAGACAGGTCTCCATATGGGAATACAAAGACACAGCATGGTGACTCTCCCTCTCACCAAATTTAATCTCATTTCTTCTTGGGCAGGGATATGACATGGTTGGACTCTGCGGGTGTCCTTACACTTGATGACAATGGGCTGGGAAAATACAAAGACTTTGTAAGACAACTCACTTTGGTTAATAGGCCCCATGACACCCCTCCAAAAACCAATTTGAGACAATGTGGTATTAGCTTAATATTTATAGTTAATGTATCCTGATCATTTCCCCCAAGCTAAGCCTCACAGGAGGATAGGTTAGCTGCATTTTACAAATGAGATAGATCAGACAAATTGCTAATATTCTTATCCTTACAGTCACCCAGAAGTTAATAGAAGAGTCAAGATAAGAAATCAGCACTAAGAAGAAAGACGAAGCAAGTCGCCTAGGGTGATTTTAAATTGTTTCTGTTTCATTCCAGGCACAAGAAGGCAGCCCTCCTCACTTTGGTCACTAAGATCAATGTGCCAGAGAGAAAGGACATGATGACAGTTTGAGCTAGGCAAACAGCAGGGAGATGACAAATGAACAAATCCGTAATGCAGTCAAGAAGTCAATGGGTGTTTATTCAACAAGAAATGTGCTAACCATTGGGGATACAAATTAAGACAGAAACACGATCCATGCCCTGAAGGAGCTCCCATTCGAGCGAGGGCAAATAGTGATACACATACAGGGTATCTATGACTAGCAACAGTGGACCCAAAAAGGTTTCTTGCCAAGGGTAAGTCAGGTGCAACCTGAAGGGAGCCATGGAAGAATGTAGGAGATAGATAAAGAGAAAGTGTTGTACACATGGGGGACAGTTAAGTCAGGAGATGGCATGTGGAGTGAGAGGAAGATGACAGAAACTAGTGGAGTTTTTTCAGAAACATGGTAATGGGACAAACTGTAGTGTGTTGCTGTCCCTCCATGAGATGATATGTGGAAAGGTTTTGCAAACGTTTTAAATATGATAACCACTCTAGGTCCCATGAGGATGATGGCGATGATGATAGTGCTATCAACTCCTGCACTATAACATGACTTTTTGGAGGCATGATTAGGATATTGAGAAGTTAGGTGATTTGTCCAGGGTCACATATCCAAAGAAATAAAGTAGAATTAGAATAAAGCTAAATTCCCTAATATTCAGAGCTAGTTAGCTATATATGACAGGTTTCCTTTCATCACAGGCCTTCCAACAGAGATCAGATGGCAGCTTTGAACAATTAAAATAAACTTTTCTGTGGTATTGTATTTTATATCATCTATATATTTTACACCATTGACGTGTTTTTACATCATCTACAAGGTCAAATTCCCCTTATAATACAGAATTTTTAAGAAGAGGAAAATAATTCCGTAAAATGAATCAACCTATCAGAAAAATAACATTGAAGTTATGTGTTGTATTCTACTCCAGAGTCCCCCATCTCTGCCAAAAAGCTGGGGAGTTCTTTCTCAGATCTTCTGTAGGGGTCAAACTTGTTCAAGATTTAGTATCTATTATTGTTGCCGTTGCTGCTACTGCTGCCGGTTTTTCCTATTTGTGTTGCCAATTGTCCCTGTGTAGGTTGTTTTTGATTCTGCTGATTTGACTTTGCACATTTGCAACTTAATGGCTGACTATTCATCACGGAAATTATAGAGAGTAGATCTTGTTCAGGAAGGAGCTGGAATAAATGGCTTACTGAGGTGCTCTCCAAGTGTAAAATCATGCAATCCCCCAACTTCAGGACAACTGCCCATATCACCCCACTCCTTTTGGCTTCATTTGCACCTTCTTTCTTTCCTAATTATAGTCAGTTGCATAAAATATTCAGGAATGCATAGAGGGCTGCCCACCCTTGGTGCAGACCACTGGGCACATCATGTCACCTTTACAGTGAACTCTTAAAGCTGTCCCCTTTATCTTGAATGGATTCCAGGCTTCCACGATGCCTCAATTACTGCCACCTGCCTAGTATTCAAATAAAGAATGTAGACTTAGTGGTTTTGATGAAATTTCATTATTTTCTCTCTTGGGTGTTTCATGTTCATGTTCATTTATTAATTATTCAGTTTTATTAGTATTTGCATAAACTTTGGTTTCTACATTGGAAGTCCTTGGTCTCTAATTAACTTTATTTCTCTACATCTGGTTCCCACAAATTCTGAAGTGGCCAGTCTGCTCGGTCATTGCTGCACAAATGTCTGGCAGCTGCTCTTCCCCAGTGGCTAACAAACTCAGGCCAGGTGTCGGTGGTTTTCTTTATTTATGAAACCTTGGAGAAGAACTGGCTTTCAAGATAACTGATGGATGGTCCATGTACCATGTTGGTATAGAGGAGATATCAGGGGAAAGGCAGCTTAGTAGGATGTTAGATGGGTTTCTCCCCCACCCAGACAAACACCCCCCCACCCACACGCACACATACACACACATACACAGACACACACACACACACACACACACACACACACACACACAGTGAGCTCAGAGAAAGTAGGATAAGATGGGGCAGGCACAGATAGGCTTTGATCTACTTCTTTGGAGAGAATATTCACATCAATGAGCTCCTAGTCCATTGGCATCTTAGAGGTGAAAATCACCACCAACCCTTTCAAAGAATAAACAGTCTTCCAAGGACTTCATACTCCCTTCTACACATTTTATTGCCCTGAATTCCTTTGGCTGGGGCTGTCTTCTCTCTTGTGACTGTTCAATAAAGTAAATCAAGTGAAAGTAGTAATGGTTAATAAAAACTTGATTGTACCACTAATCACAGAAAGCCCTTGAACTTTAACAAAGGCCTTCAAGGGCTTATATGTTTCTCCTTATTCAAGGGATAAATAATGTGAGCATTAGTTGTCCTGACAAACCCAGTGGGGGGAATCTATTTTTGTGTAGGAAAGAAAAACATACACACACACACACACACACACACACACACACACACAGTCCTACACATAGCCATAACCGAGCCTGTGATTTCATTGGCATACTGAGTTCAAGGTAGGAAACTCCTTCCATTGTTACTGTCTGGATCAACTGATAGGTAATAAGCATTTGTGAAGCAAGTAGTGTGCCAAACACTGGAAATACAAAGAAATTCAAAAAAAGTAAAACTCTGCAACTTACAGACCAAGAGAATTGATGGACACTGAGAGGTTAAGGGATCGACCCAGGGACACACAGTCAGAATGTACTAGAGGAGACCTTGAAAGGAGATCTTTCTGGATCCTAGAAAAGATCTTTAATCTCTTGCAACCCATCCCTTCTCTCTTCATCTCCCCTCCCCCCATCCCTCTCTGACTCATTATCTCTCCCTGTCTCTGTTGCTCCATTTCATAACTATATGCATATATGTGTGGTATAGCCATGCATACACCTATAGTGCACAAAACCCATGTCTATTTTGTTCACATATAGCTTTTTTTTAGGTTTTTGCAAGGCAATGGGGTTAAGTAGCTTGCCCAAGGCCACACAGCTAGGTAATTATTAAGTTTCTGAGACCAGATTTGAACCCAGGTACTCCTGACTCCGGGGCCGGTGCTCTATCCACTGGGCCACCTAGCTGCCCCTACATATAGCTTTTTAAACTAGAATAAAGCTTGAATATAAAGTAGAAGTTCCATATGCAAATTAAAGACTATATGAGGTCTATGGTTCCTTCCTGATCCAACCAGATGGTTATCAGAACTCTCCTTTGCTCAAATTCCTCAGGGTTCCTCTATCAGCCCTCTGAGTCATGTCTACACTGCTTTCTGCTCTTGAAGACTCTTTATGATCTGAACCCAGGCTGTCTTTTGAACTTTATCTCCTATTATTCCCCTACATGGGGCTCCACCTTTTAAACTCGAGTACATTCAATTCACCCAAACAAGGGTCATGTGTCTTTCTCCACTACTTTCTTCCCACTGTTCTTCATGCCTAAAAGAGGTGCTCAGAGCTTTCTGGTTTGTTTAGACCTGCTTCTTCTTTGTAGTACAGTTTGAATGCAGATCATTTAGCTGCCACAGTGGAGAGAGAGTGTTGGACTTGGAGTCAGAAAGATATGAGTTCAAATATTGTCTCCAACACCTACTTGCTGAATGATCAAATCATTTAACCTCTCTCTTTACCTCAGTCTCCTCATCTATACAATGGGTTTAATAATAGTACCTATATCCCAATATTATTGGAAGGTAATATGGTATAAGATGTCTAAAGTGTTCTGTGAACCTCAAAATGCTATATAGATATTAGGAATGAAGATGATGAGGATGAGAGTGGTGGCTATGATGATGATGGTGATGATGATGGTGATGGTGATGGTGATGATGAGGATAAGGACAAAAAGGGTGATGAATATTACCTCCTTCAGGAGGCCTTCCTTGATGGTCCCATTTCCTAACATTTCCCTCCAGGAAATAATAACCTTTCCTCCTAGGCCTCAAAGGACTCTATATTCTCCAATTTTTTAATGTTCTAAGGAAATATATTCCATGTTTATTTGTTTGGTGATTTTGGGTATAATTTTCTTCCTGATATCTAAAGTCAATTTTGTATATCTATGCAAGCAAGACCATGCATAGAAATCCTAGACTAAATTTGAACAAATATAACATGAATCACACCAACCCCAAGCCAAAATAAAAGAGAGAGATCTGCAAGGATACACAGGCTTAATGAAAGTAAATGGTGTCCTTGAGTGATTGAGAAGAAATACCATTCCTCAACCTTTGGGAAATAGATATAGCTTTTCAGAAGACAAGTGAGAGTAAAAAGAAGACCTGTTATATTCTATAAAGTGTCAACTATTATAGATGAATGTGAAGAGACAGGTAAACAAAATCATTTCTAATAAAATTCTCAGGTAACTTTCTTTAGACAATTTCTACAATAACTTAAATTCAAGTCAATGAATATTTATTAAATGCCTACTATGGACAAGGCAATGTTCTAGTCTCAGAGGAGGAACAGATAGCAATGAAATAATCCCAACCTTTAAAGAAAAAAAATTCAACTGAGTTGATACAGTGGAAGTACAGAAAAGTTAATACAAAGAATTTAGAGGGAATTCCTTTATGGTCACATACTATTACTGATCATTGGTAGTAACAACTGGAAGAAAGGCACAGTGGGAAAAGACTAACCTAGGAGACAATGACACGTGAACTGAGCTTCATGAAAAACTAGTATTTGAATCTTAAGAGGTAGAAGCAAGGAGGGAGAACATCCCAGACTTGGGGCAATCACTTGTTTATGGGGGGGGCATATTTAGGGAATAATTAGGAGAATGGCCTAGTTTCTGACTGAGTCCATGGTATTCCAAAAGGTTTTCCTTTCATCTATATTAGGAACTATCATTCTTCAGGGAGATCTTGAGAGTGAGCTTGTATTCCTTCTTCTGTGTTCTGTGTGCTTTGGGAAAACTTTTTAGGTAAATGTATGTTTGGCATTTGGGCCAGGTGGCCAATCGATCAGAATTAATAGTGTTATATGTTGGGCTCCATGAGCAAAGAAGAATCTTAGTAGCACAAAGAAAGCATGAGTCCAGAGACATTTCCGTCTCCATGTTTAGATGTACCCAACAGGTGATAGGGCCTTACAAGATCATATTAGACTATCAGTCATAGCCAACACTATACCTTGATGCCAACACCATGATGTAATCAGTCTTAATTGAGTATGAAAGATGAACAGCAACAACAATATTAGGAACAATGCTCTTTGATCCTTTCAGGCTTCAGGAATTTGCGATTTGATCCATGTAGATAATCCCATGGCTAGAGCAGAATAAAAGTCCTCAGTAAGAAGAGTTATTAGAGCTAAGCCTGCCAGTGAGCCATTCTGAACTTAGCAAGATTGGCACTTGGATAATGGACCACAAAAAAGTAACAGGATAGTAAAAGCAAACGCAGAGATATTTTTAAAAACAATATACATAGAAATGCATTATTATGGAATTTTTTGGCAAGGGTCTTCAGTAGCCAGTTAGGGAAATGTGAGCATGCAGGGCAGCTAGGTGGCACAGTGGATAGAGCACCAGCCCCATAGTCAGGAGTACCTGAGTTCAAATCCGGCCTCAGACACTTACTAATTACCTAGCTGTGTGGCCTTGGGCAAGCCACTTAACCCCATTGCCTTGCAAAAACCTAAAAAAAATAAAAAAAAAATAAAAAGAAATGTCAGCATGGAAAACTTCCTACAATACCATCCCTGATAAGGGCTCAGCCAGCTTCCTCTGAAAGACCTATATATAAGGGGGTACCCACACCCCTGAGGAAGTTCCCTCTAATTTTAAATATACACTAGTTTTAAATAAATCTGGTTGAAATCATACCAAACTTCTAGTTGGAAGTTGGAAGCCTGTCCAGTTTGGAAGCACTTGTGTTCACTATCCTGATACAACATTCAAACGTTGAAGGTCCCCTGCAGACCACAAAGGGATTTAAACAGTATTTGTCAAAGTGAACTCCATCATGCAGCTGAACAGCAAAGTCTTGCAGACTGATACTCCCTACCTCCAAAAAAAGGCACTTTTTCAAATGAATCCCTCAGATAAATTAAGAAATCTAGAAAAGAAACTAGAAAGAAAAAAGATCAAATGACAATAAGATAAAGGAAAGAAATATTTAAAAAGTTTTGTAATTTTTAAATATTGGCTAAAGACTTGTGTTTATCCCTCACTTTGACACACTGTTCCAGCCCCAACAACACTAATATGGGACCATGTTCCTTTTCATTTCTTTTCATAAATTTATATTTTAGAATAGAGTCTAGTCAATTTGATTTGCTAAACAATAGATAATGCTGAACCTGATGTGATTTAGGCTAACAGAACATCACCAGTATATTCTATTAGTTTTTATATACTGTACAGTCCTTGTCCTTCTGTTGACTAGATGTGCAATCTTGGACAGTCAGTTGAACTTTATGTCATTTAGTTTCTTCATATACGAAATGGTATAACATTCTTTTCTACATAATGTTGATCTGCAAAGTACATTATCTTTTACTAATGACTTTTCCTTTCAGAAATTTTGATCTATTCTGTCTATTTTCTAATGTACATGGTTATTTAATCACTTCTTAAATAGAATGTACCCTTCCTGAGGGTAGGGGCAGATTCATGCCTTTTTGTGTGTCCTCAACACTTAGGACAATGCTTGGAACAAATTACAGATGTTTATTAACTGATTGATTCTGGGTTGTTATTAACCTATAACCAAAGGGAAATATTATTAGAGAAGGTACTAACACCAGTTATGTAACAAGAGCAAAGGATGCTGGATATTTAGCCCCCATGTTTCATAAATCCATTGATCATATAAAAAGACAGGGAGGAAGGTCACAGCTCCTGAGGTGAAACCTGCATAGAGAATTTTTAGGAAGACTTGTACAAAAATCAGCCAGTATGAAGACAGGAAAGCAGGGAGCCTCTGTTATCTTGGAACTTATCTAGTTCTCACCAATAGTAGCGTAGTTCTATAGAAACCCATATTACTTTCCTAGCTAATACTAACAATAGGGGGAAATACCTAGTGTTGAATCCAAAATGATTTTTAAATGCTTCCTTTCCTCCAGGTTAGCAAACTCAACCTGCTCTACCTTTGTCATCCTCTAGAAATTCCCAGGCTAGCTCTTAAGTGATATGATCTGTAGAATATTATCTGTCATTTACACTTTCTGAACAATAAATCAAAGAACTGGGGGAGAGGAAAATTCCTTCATCAGAATCCCATGAGATGAATTTGATTTTTAATATAAATTGACTTTGTCAAAGTAAAATTCATTTTGCAATATATAAAGTAGAGATAAATATAAGATAATTATCATTTAAGATGTGCAAAAACACAAAGATATCAGAATAGGATAGGAATTCTAACTTCTCATTATCTAGCATTTTAATTCAATACATTCATATAATCATTAAAAGAAAAAAAATTTAAGTAGGGTTTAACAGGTCATTATTTATTGCCATTTCCTCTTGGCAACACTCTCAGCACGCAACTTCTAAGTTCCTTAGGTCAGCTAGGTGGCATAGTGAATATAGTTCTGGATCTGATTCATCTTCCTGAGTTCAAATCTGGCCTTAGACACTTACTAGTTGGGTGACTCCTGGCAAGTTACTTAATCTTATTTACCTCAGTTTCCTCATCTGTAAAATGAACTGGAGAAGGAAATGGCAAACTACTCCAATGTCTTTGCCAAAAAAAAGAAACAAACCAACACACCCCCCCCCCCAAATAAAACTCTATATGGGGACAAGAAGAGTTGGACATGATTGAAACAACTGAATAGCAAGTTACTTAAAAAAGATGACTTTATGACCATAGACATCCAGAAACTTACTCCAGGATAATAAAGATGATACCTTTAGGGACTGAGTTAACCTTTCAAGGAATGTTTTCTGATAAAGTTTTGAACTATGTGAACTTATAGATGATCATTTAAACCTCTGAAATGATCTAAGACTCCTGAATAATAGGCTGCTTCCAACCACTACAGCACTTCTCCAAGAAAGTTGAACAAGACCATTTTTTTTTTACATTTTGATTAATCCATTCCAATGAATTCTAATGGATAATTACTTGGGAACTAAAATGAATGAAGGAGCAAAGGATGAGTTATATTATATAACTAGGATTTTTATTTTTGGATCACATACCTTTGGAAATGGTCTATTTGAGTTTTTTAAACTATTCTGCATAGATATTTAAATAAACCAAAAGTAAAATATGTAGATATTATTTTGTTACATTTGTTTTTATCACTGCCCAAAACGCTGACTCTGTTTCACTAATTTAGAAGCTTTTGAGTGAGATAACATAATGCAAGCCTTTGAGAAAATTAAAAAACTACAATAATAAAGAGGGATAATATTCATTTTTCAAAATTATATTTCACTTTACTTTCAGTTCCAAATACTCTGCATCTTCCAAATCTTCTCCCACCCATTGAAAAGGCAATAAATACAAAACCCATTTTAAATATTAATTGCTATTTGCTTATTGTTTGGGAGAGTAGAGGAATCTTGGCATAATTGGTAGTAAGCTGATCTCAGAGTCAGAAAGACCTGAATTCTTTTCCTGCCTTTGAAGCATCCTGAATGTATGGTCAGATACCAGTGACTTGACTTCTAGATCCCCAGGGAACAGTCAATGATCCTAAATTAGAGATCAGCTATTAAAATGTATTGGAAGAGGAACTTCCAGCCAATGATGAAATCACATAGAGAAACTTATTTTCATTTTTTGATCCTTCCTTCTCTCAGTATTTCTGATCCTCTTTGCCTTTCTCTGTCTCCAGTTCTGCTTCTGTTTCTCTCTCTCCCCCTCTCTGTCTCTCCTCTCCTCTCCTCTCCTCTCCTCTCCTCTCCTCTCCTCTCCTCTCCTCTCCTCTCCCTCCTCTTCTCTCTCTCTCTCTCTCTCTCTCTCTCTCTCTCTCTCTCTCTCTCTCTCTCTCTCTCTCTGTCTTTCTGTGTCTGTCTCTGTCTCTCTCTCTCTAGTCTATAAGTATTTAATATATCCTCAATACTACTTTCTCACACATATCAAAATCCATGTGGAAATCTTTTGAAAATGAAAGTTCCAATAAATTTTCTGGCAAAGTCAATTTAAGGAAAGTTTTCCAGATTAATGATTTAAATTGTTGTGGTAGAGAGAAAAAAATCATCAGATTTGTTCTCTGAGAATCAAAATGTGAATGTTTATTCTGCTCCTTCTTACCCTTGTGATATTGGACAAGTCTCATAATGTCTCTCAATCTGTGTCTTCCTTTCTAGAAGGGGGGGGGGTCAGAATATGATATTTCTGAGTTCTTTCCCAACTGCATTTCAAAAGATCTCTCTGGAAGATTAAAACATGACCCTTGTAGATAAAATGAAGTTAGGCAACATTGTGCCAAAGTATTTGAACAAGAGAGGCAGCTCAAGAAAGAATGAACCGAATTAGGGAAAACAAGCCAGTAAGAAGGATCCATTCAAGAAGTGACTGATATATTCTGCTTTACTGGACACATCCACACTCCGAAAAAGGAAATGGAAGTAGACAGTCTACATATGACGGGAAGACGACCCCATCCAACAGTCTGCATGAAGTTGTGATGGCATTTGAACCTTGTGTGGAGACCAACAAGGTATCATAGAGGAAGTCCATCTCTAACCAATGCCATCTTTATTAGTCCCACCACCGCCTTGCTATGGCAACAGCAGAGTGCTCACTTCCTACCACTGAAATGCCTTCACTGGGCAGCAAAATATTAGAGCAGCATAAAACGTCCAGGAAACACTTCTTAGCTGTTTCAAAAACTGATCAAATTTTCTTCTTTTTTCAGAAGATTATATGGGCCCCTTTCATTTATACCCATCAACTCTGCTGTTGTGCCAAACTGTCCTATTTGTTGTCCCTCACCTGTGACTTTCCACCTCCCACTCTATTTTTGCACAATTGTTTCCCATATCTGTAGCATTTTCCTTCTTTACCTCTGAATCTGAGTGTCTCCAGCATCATGTAGTTTAGGATCTACACCAGAGCTTCCCTCAAACATTCAGCTGATAGCACTTTGACTTATAATTTGTCCTACTTACTTTATGTCTACCTACCTCTCTCCATCCATTTAGCCATCCATCCATCCATCCATCCATCCATCCATCCATCCATCCATCCATCCATCCACCCATCCATCCATCCATCCATCCATCCATCCATCCATCCATCCATCCATCCATCCATCCATCCATCCATCCATCCATCCATCCATCCATCCATCCATCCATCCATCCATCAATCCATTCATCCATCCATCCATCCATCTATCCATCTCTCTATCTCATATCTCTCTCTATATCTATCCATCATCCATCTATCTATCCTCTCTCCCCTTCTCCCTCCCCTTCTCTTCTCTGTCTTCTTTGTCTCTCCCTCCCTCTCTCTCTCTCTCTCTCTCTCTCTCTCTCTCTCTCTCTCTATATATATATATATATATATATATATATATATATATATATATATATATACATACATCTTTTTACCTCTAGAAAGAGATCACAAAGAAGAACAGGAGAAAGAGAAATGTCCTCAAGTTCACTTGACCTTGGTTCACAACCTGGCTGTACTTAACCTCTCTGATTTATAGGAAAAATGTCCAAGACTAAAAGTTATGGAGAAGATATCAACCAATAGAAGTGGTTTCTTCATCTGGAAGATCTCTATGCTAATTAAATGTTAGGTCTAATTCTTAGCCATATATTTTGCATTCACTTATATATGTACTTAATGCCCCCCCCAAATAAAAGGCAAGCTCAAGAGTAGGGGTTGTTTTTCTGTCTCTGTAGCCTCACAACAGTGCCTAGAAAATAGCAAGCATTTGCTGAATGGTCATTGATGTGTAGAATATTCTTATACTCAAACTATTCAATTAATTAGTAATTCACACATCCATTCTCATTTTATGGATAAGAGAGTACTTAGAGTCTCACAGTCAGGGACAGCTGAAGGAATCTAGACCCACTTTTAATCTGTAGTCTAGTACTCTATGAATTTTGAGAATTGTGCTTCTTCTCTGTTGTAGTTCTATCCCTCTCCCCAATATCATATTTTATCTAATGTTTTATCTGGATAAGAGGGGCCCAGTCCATGATGCTTGTGAGCTCCCAAAGGAGAGTTGATTTCTCTATTAAGTATATGAGGGAACATCACATGAAAGAACATTTGGACTTTTCTGTTTGGCCCTAGAAGGTAGGGCTAGGGTTCAAAGAAGGAAGTTGCAAAGGAAGCACATTTCAACCGAACATATAGTGATGCTTCCTAATAAATAGTATTGGAGGAGTAATGGAGCTCAATAATCTTACTTGTCCTCTCTTTTCCATCCACACCTTGAAACTGCCTCACTCCCCCCAGTCACTCAGCTCCCCTAGGGCTTCTAGGTGAACTTCTGCCTATTCTTGCCTAAGTCTAAGCCATACCCAGGTAGGGAATCTCTGCTCCCCACATTTCCCAGCATCCCTTTTGCTTTTTTCCTCAATAGCATGCAAGATGCATGAGGACAGAGGTTACCTTGCTTGCTGCTTTTTGCACTTCCAATTCTTTGAGTAGGTGCTGACATTTAAGAGCATAATTCTCTTTTTATCCATCTCTATTTTGTGATCATCTCCTTCCATTTGTTCAATCTCGCTATTGTTGTTTAGTTGTTTCAGTTTTATCCAACTTTGGTTTTTCCTTGACAAAGATATTAGAGTGGTTTGCCATTTTCTTCTCTAGCTCATTTTATAGATGAGGAAACTGTGGCAAAGAAGGTTAAGTGACTTGGCCAGAATCACACAACTATTAAGTGACCGAGGCCATATTTGAACTTAGGAAGATGAATCTTCCAAGGCCTTACTTCACTACCTAGCTACCTCCATTGTGGCACAGTGCAAAACCAAATGAGCCAATTGCTCATTCTGTAGAAAACCCTGCCCTTGTATTGCTTAGAGACTCTCAAGGGGGAAAGACATCACCAAAGCTGGTTTCTCTAATACAGAAGATAATGAGCTAAATAGAGTTATGACCCAAGGTGTTTTGTGGAGTGTGCAGGGGCAGGCTATTACCAACCAGAGGGCTCAGGGAAGGCTTCCAGAGGGAAATGAGTTGAGTTCCACTTTCTGGAGCACTTTACATCCATACCCATCATCACCTCTGGGCCTCCTAATGGTCCTGTGGGGGTAGGAAGGCCAGCCATCATGATCTCCATTTGAGAGCTAGGCTAAGTAGGGCAGATGCCCAACCTCTTTATTCTCTGAAAGAGCCAATATTGGTTTAGCTGGTGTGGAAAAGGAACATTTTCATGTTTCAATTATGTAACAGCTCTAAATAGGGACAAATGCTTTCATCTGCCATTTAGATCTGGCATTAGATGTCTTAGCTAGACCCCAGGGTGACGGTTTGCCCCAGTAGAGAGTGGAGAGAGTGGCTCCTCTCATCTGGGTCAGGTTCAGAAAAAAAAAAAAAACCAAGCAAAATCCCAAGGAAACAAAAACTTCTTAAAAAGTCTAATCTTTGATCCTAAAGAAGGAACTTTTAGAAAAGAGTTTTATTAAATAACAAAGAATAAAGTAAAATATTGGAGCATATCAGGTTGGGGGGCAGGAGGGAAGCACATAGATAATGGCACAATCTTGAGTTAACTTTGGGGGAAAATATTTTGAACATTCTCTAGTTGGAGACAATAAGATATGCTCAATTCAAGTAATGTTTCGCACACCAGTCATTCCTTATTCCTCCATCACAACCATTCAATTGCTTTATTTCCCTACTTCCTAAAACCACTGTAGTTTTTCTTTATTTATCTCACCTTTACCTAATAGTTACACAATGTTTCCCTCAAACAGAATATCGATTCCTCCAGGGCAGAAACTTTTTCTAATGTATATTCCTAGCACTAGAAACCTAGTTAAGTCTTAATACACATCTATTAAAAGGATGATTTGGAACATTAAAAAACTCACCCAAAAAAGTGATGCTGGTTTTGAAAACCTTCTAATGGTAATTATAGCAAAGGAAAAGGAATAGTATTATCTTTCTTTTTCAGTTTTGCCAGGATTAGCAACATGTGTTCTATAGGGCATTTTCTGAAAGATAATGAAGTCAAAAGAGCATTGGATTTGGAATTAGAGGGCCCTGGGATTGAATCCTATTTTTGCTGCTTATCTGTATGACCTTGAATTAGTCCCTTAATGTATTTGGGCCTCATTTAGCTTCTATACAATATGGATGTGAATTCAGAGATTTGGAAAATTAAAATTCCTACCAACATCTTCTCAGTCTCTCTCTCTCTCTCTCTCTCTCTCTCTCTCTCTCTCTCTCTCTCTCTCTCTCTCTCTCTCTCTTTCTCTGTCTCTCTCTTTGTGTCTCTCTCTGTGTCTCTGTCTCTGTCTCTGTCTCTGTCTCTCTCTCTCTCTCTCTCTCTCTCTCTCTCTGTCTCTCTCTCTCTCTCTCAACTCTTTCCCCAAACTTGTATGAATGGAAATATAAAATATTTATCTTTAAATATGCTTCCATTCTGGCAGATCATTTAATCTGCCTAAGTTCCTTCATCTGAAAATAATGATAATAATAGCCCCTACCTTCCAGGGTTGTGAAAATGAAATGAAATAATATTTGAAAAGGGCTTTGTAAGCCTTAAAATGCTACATATATTGTTATAAAATATATTATTTTATCTATGTATAAAAATCAATGAAGTAGTCTATATTAACAAATTTTGTAGATACCTGAAATTCATACTTTTCATCATAAAAGCATCTTTTAAAAGATTGTTTTACAGGTCTTTTGGATGTAAGACTTTTTTTCCTTTTATAATATGGTATAAAACAGTGTGATATGATAGGCAAAATTACAGTGTAAAGTTTGGATGCCATAATATAGACACAGTGCCCAGGCATTCTGGCCCCGGAGAACCTTCCTTCCTTCTACTCTAGACCAATCATACCTGAATTTCTGGGTACATATTAGGAAGTTACATTTTTAGGGCTTTTTTTGCAAGCCAGTGAGGTTAAGTGGCTTGCCCAAGGCCCCACAGCTAGGAAATTATTAAGTGTCTGAGGCCGGATTTGAACTCAGGTCCTCCTGACTCTAGGGCCAGTGCTCTATCCACTGAGCCACCTAGCTGCCCCTAGGAAGATAAATTTTAAGAAAGACATTGATTAAAAAGGGGAGTAAGTAATACAAGGCTGACCATGCCCATAGGAAGATCAGTAGAAGTCAATGGGAAGGGTATAGCAAGCCACTGAATCTCTACAGCCTCCATTCTCTAGCCATAAAAATGAAAGCGATAAGTCTGACTAGATGACATTGAAAGGCATTTCAGGTGTAATCTATAGTCGTAAGAAAAAGATCATAGTCATTTTTTGCTTTAATTTTGAGTAATAGGAGTTTAAAAAACCTCCAGCACTAGTAGCAGCAATCTTTATGTGAAGAGACTAGAAAGGAGGGGAAAAAAAGTTTGAAAGCCCAAATGATCAATGCAGTAAATCCTCACAGAAAGTTAGCTCTTAAATGAAATTTAAATAATAATAATTCTATAATACATTTCTATGGTTTGTCCTCCACATGCAATTGAAGATTATTCATACCAGTGACACATTGTGCCTTGACAACCCACACTTTCCTCCCGTTATGCAAGGCCACTTGTAAAGTTCAGTGCGATTCAAACAACATGAAATAAAAACTTATTTTGTTGAGTGTTTGGGATATGAAGGGGGGAGGAGAAAAACATGAAGTAGCTTCTGACTTCCATGAATTTACATTCTGCTGAGGAATGAAATGTAGAGAGAGATAAGTTAAGAGAAAGTAATTGGAGAAGAGAGAAAGCGCCAATAATTTGAGAAATTGGTAGTTCAGATGAAGGATCATTTAGGAAGTGGCTCTTGAGTCAAGATTAAAGGATGCTAAGACTGGATGTGAAAGGGGAAAGCAGTATCACCATCGGCTACGGAAAGGAACAGTGGAGCGATGGAATTTTGAATCTGGACAATAGTGAATAGCCTAGATTGAAAAGTAAAGAATGATATAAATAGAAGAGATGAATAATATGTAAAAAGTCTTCAAAGGGAGGAGGGTGCTAAAGAGAGACGCTTTCCCCAAACCAGATTGAAGAGTGTGCATTTGATCCGAGAAGTAAAAGGGAGGAACACATGCTTTATGGGTGTAATGAAGACCCATATCTTAATTCACTTATATAAAACTTGGTCTCCACGCAGCAGTGAAGTTGCAGACAGCTGCTCAATAATACATGAAACAATAATTCCACCTATTTTATTCCATGTGTTGTAAACAAAGCTCACTGGAATATCAAGGGCTTCTAAGCATTTTACCCAACAGTTAGAGATTCTTTGGGGCCATCATGATCTCCTGTAGGCTGCAAATGCATCCTGGGAAGATTATTCTATTGGACATTCTGAAGTCTGGTTTCAATTACTTTAATTAAATCAACACCTAGCCTAGATTAAACTTTTAGCCTAATGATCATTCACAACTTCATGCTAATTACTTTAATTGGATCAGCACCTAACTGAGATTAGCCTCAAGTCTGATTAGGTAACAGAGGGGATGCAGAGAAGGAGGAAGACAAAGTAGAGATTATACCCTTTTTCTCACCCATAGCTCCCCTCACCCATGCCCCTTTTTCATGTTTATGAGGGGAGGAAGAGAATAGTATTAACAGACTCTCCTATTACTAAAGAATCTTATGGTGTGGTGGTGGGGGAAGCCTGAATTCTAGAAGCAGAAGAATTAGATTCAAATCCCAGCTCTTCCACTTACCCTCCATATGCTGAAAGCCTCTTGGGGGGGGGGGGCTCAGTATTTTTATCTATGAAATGAGACCTTTGGATTCTATAATCTCTTAGCTCCAAATCTTTGATCCTATGATTCCAAGTGCTTATGGGTCCTAGAGGAATAGTTCATGAAATGCATTCTATATCTAATAAAATTAATCCCCCCCCCAATATCCCCCAAGTCTTCATTGTTGTATGGCCAAGACCCTGGTTTCTCAAAGACCATGTTATTTGAGCCTCAGTTTACCTGGAACTTACTAAATTCAAAAGTTTCAAATAAAGACTGAGAGACAGCCCAGGTAGAATGACAAAGTCTTCTTGGGAGGAGATTATTCAGTAAGTGATTTTTCCTTCTTCTCTTGGGCATAACATTCATTAAGAATACTTAAAAAGGTGTGGAGGGGTTATTATATGCAGTGGCATGAATGATACCTATACCAATGCAATCGTAGGTGCTGGAGTTATTAAAGAAATAATAAAAAAAAACTACTTGAAAAAAATCTCTATATTTTTCCAGCACTAAATGGATATGAGATGCCTGGAGAAGCATTAGGCTAAACACAAGTTATCTAGAGTTTTATTAGAACAAACTGGGCAGAAGACATGCAATCTAGAAGGAAACCCAGGATATTTTTGAGCACTCTTGATGATGACAATCCTAGGAGGATCCACTTTGAAGGAGACTTTAAATGCTTTTCTTGCAGCAATTTCCAGTAAAGTAAATAGAGGCAATTGAATGTGGATCTGAAGGAACAGAGTTGTGTGATGAGAGCAGGCAAGTCACTTAACCTCAATCGATTTGTTTCCTCAAAATAATAATACACACCTCATGGAATGATGCTCAGATCAAATGAAGTAATAGATGTTAAGTGTTCTGGAAGCTAAAGGTGTTATATACATTTTGACTTTATTATTATTGTTTAATAATTATAATAAATATAATCATATAGAACAGCTGGGTAACACAGTGAATAGTGTGCAGGGCAGATGTCAAGAAGACTCATCTTGAGTTCAATTCTGGTCCCAGGCTCTTACTAGCTGTGTGACCCCAGGCAAGTCGCTTCACCATGTTTGCCAAAGTTTCCTCATATATCAAATGAACTGGAGAAGGAAATGGAAAATTACTCCAGTATTTTTGTCAAGAAATCCCCAAATGGGGTCACAAAGAGTCAGACATAATTGTACCACAAATCATTATCATCATAATAATTATCCCCATTTTATATGTGATACCTGTGGCTCTGAAAGGCTAAGTTTTTGACTAGAGTCAAACAGCAAGTAAATTTCTGGGGTCAAATTGAAACAACAGTGAGAAATTCAATAGTTCTTCACTGTAGCTTGGAGATGTACTGCCAGAGGAAGGTCTCCTGTTTTCTATTCTTAAGGACTGGCTTTTGGTTTTCAAGTTCCAAATACAATTCACTTGCTATTTGTTCTTAGTATACATCTCCTCTGCAAAATGAAAAATAATGAATAGTCTTCCAGTTGCCTCCTTCTCTGCTTTTAAGGAAATGGGAGCAAAGATCCTATGAAGAGATAATGGAATCTGTCAGACACATACTTCTATTATTAAGGGATATTTCAAAATACTCAGTTGAGTCAAGGGATTGATCTGAATCAGGCAATTCAGACTCAAAGAATTCAAGAATTTCAGACCGAAAGGAATCTCAGGCATCTTTGAGGCCAAGTTCCCTCCTAAATGAATCTCCATTACCATAAGTCCAGCAGATTGTCATCCAGTCCTTGTTCATAGATTTTCAGGGAGAGGGAACCTGCACTTCCTGACTCTTCATGGTCAAATGAAAAGATGGCAAGTATACCAGAGAGATATTGAGGATTCAGCTCCAGACCAGTGAAATAAAGCAAATATCTCAGAAAAGCAAGTCATATGAATTTTATGATTTCCCAGTACATATAAAAGTTATGTTTACTCTAAACTATAGTCTAAAAACCTTAATTTAAAAATATGTTGTTGCTAAATAATGGTACCCATTATTTGAGTCTTCGATGAATTCTAATTCTTTTGTTGATGGAAGGCTTTACCTTCATGTTGATGGCAAGCTGACTGATGAGGATGATGGTTGCTGACGGTTGAGGTAGCTGTGGCAATTTCTTAAAATAAGATAGTTATAAAAGCGATTAATTATTCCTTCCCTTTGAATAATTAGAGGCCATTGTGGGTTATTAATTGGCCTAATTTCGTCATTGTTGTGTCTCAGAGAATAGGGAGACTTGAGGAGAGGGAAGCAAAGTTGGAGCAGTTAGATCACATACATTTATCGATTAAATTCAGTTTCATATGGGTGCAGTGTGTGGTGCCCCAAAACAATAACAATAGTAACATCAAAGATAACAGATCATGATAACAGATTAAATCATAATAAAGACGTTTGGAATAAAGTGAGAATTATTAAAATGTGACATAGACACAATGTGAGCCCATGCTGCTGCAAAAATGACACTGATAGACTCGCTCCCAGCAAGATTGCCACAAACCTTCAATTTGTGAAAAATCTAGTATCTGTGATGCACAATAAGCAAAACACAACAAAATGAGGTAAGCTTGTACTGTCTTTGTAGAAAGAGAGCCAACGTCCAAATCGCACCACATGAATCTATTAAACGGATGACAAGTCATCCATTGCATTTAGATCCCATTTTGGTGTTGGTAAAATGAAGAGCTTGGCCTCCGTGGTCACAAAGGTCCATTAAGATCCCTTTTATCTCCAAATCTTTTGGTAGTTTTCATTGCTAGAAGTTGTTTTTGACTTCAATACCCAAACTGAGCTCATTAAAACTTTCTGCTACTCCCTATTTCCTTAAATCTCTGTGAATCCAAAGAGAACAAACTACTCTCTCTTTCACACCACAGTTTTCAAGTCACTTGGACCTAGCTAGCATGTCTTCTTTCTCCCTTCACTACCCCATAATCTTCTCTAGACTAAACAGATCCACTGTTGGAAAAAAAATTTGAGGTCCATTCTGACTCTGGTTGTCCTGCATCTTCAAGTTGCTACAAAATGATGATAATATTGGGAAAAAAGTAATCCAAAGGGGAAGGCATAAAATCATCATTATTTAGCATTTTTTCTTGTGCCCAAATTTGACTGTTCAGTCAAGTATTACATTAATTAATGAGAAAAGGGTATCAGAAAATGGATTCTTCTTGGCTTTCTTTATTTAATTTATTATTCAGTGAAAAATTAAATCAATTTTAGGGGCTAATCATTCTTTTCCATTCTCACCCGGGTTACTAAAAGACCGGCACCCAACTGTTCAGAATCAATATACTCTAAATAATTCTATGCACAGTCAATGTTCAGTTTGAGCAACAGAGTAATGAGTGAACATGGAGAAGAATTCTCCAAATGATGCTCACGCAGGCCCCAAGAAGTTTCCATAATTGAATCAAAATAAATAAGGATTTTAAGATGGATCTCATGAAATTTCCACTGTTGACATTTATCGGCCATTTCTATCCAGCAATGCAAGTTTGAAAAAGTATTTAGGATCGACAAATTTTAACTTCAAGTAGAGCAAGGAGATACAAAGAGACAGAAAGCTTTTTACTACTCTCTCCAAAGACAGGCTATCCCAAAGCCAAAGGGAGGATTTGGGAGCATGTTACAGTACTTGGCAATGAACATCATATGACATGAGACAGTAAGTTCAGCATCGCAATCGCCCAAGAAGCTTTGAGGAGTTGCCATCCTATTACACAGGCACTGGCGTATAGTTGGTAATCAGTTAAGAAACACTTAGAAATTACCAACTATATGCTAGTGGCCGGGTGATAGACACTCAGGATACAAAGACAAATGAAGCAATCCCAGCTCGCAAGGAGTTTACAGTCTACCTAGAGGAGACAAGAAATATGTTTATGTGTACGTATCTGTGAGCATCTACCTACAGCCAGTTCTTTCTCTAGAGATAAGGTAGATACACAGACATACATAGACATATATTTATATGCAGATGTGTGTAAACATCTACTATGCACATATATAGGGACAACTGAAAAAAATGCGAGATAAGTTGGTGAGGATAGCACTAGCCACTGGGAGGATCATGAAAGCCTTCCTAGAGAAGGTGATAGTTGCACTGAGACTTGAAGGAAATGAGTGAATCTAAGAAGAAGGTGGAGGGAGGGAGGGAGTTCATTTCAAGCACAGAAAATTTGCCCACCTTACCCTGGGCAAAATACAAATACTATATATTCAGTTCAAGAAAAATAGTATTTAATAAACTCCGTGGTGCAATGGAAAGAGTTTTAGTCTTGGAATCAGAGAATAAAACTTTAAATCTCAGCTTTGTCAATCGATATCCACTTGGCCTTGGGAAATTTCCTTTAGTTCTCTGATACTCAATACCCACCCTCTTAAAATACAGGAGATGGATTAGGTAACATCTAATATTTTTTACAATTTCTCTGTATTATGTCCCAGGTAGTAGATACAACAGCCAAAATGTTTTAAATGATTCTTTCCTCATTGACTTTATTTTCTACAAGGAGATACGATAATAGAAAGATACCAAGAATATGCAAAGATTTTGTCGTTGAATCATTTTAGTCATGTCTGACTGTGACCTCATTTAGGTTGTTAAATGGAATAGTTTGCTATTTCTTTCTCCAGCTAATATTACATATGAGGAACTCAGGAAAACTAGATAAGTGACTTGCCCAAGATCACACAGCTGTCTGAGACCTCATTTGAACTCACATCCTCCTGAGACCAAGACTGACACTCTATCCATTGTGCCACCTAGAAAAAGTAATTTCCAGAAATATAAAATGTTTAATAACGGATGTAGGAGGGAGTTGAGAAAGGGCTTTGTATGTACAGGAATGCAAACGCCTTAGGAAAATAATAACTCACGCTGATAAAAGAAAATGTATGATGCTTATTGAGTGCGCCTCTGATCAAAAACATATCTTCAGTTCATAATTCAAATAAATGCTTTCATAGGTGGTACAGTGCCCATCCGGTTAAGTAGCATATTATAGAAACATTCAGCTATTTACTATTTGTTTCTAAATATAATTAATCATACCAATCACACCATTTGCAAAATGCTTTAAACACATTTTATTCAGAATCAATACACATGAATTCAGGGACAACCAATGGGAAACATATCAGTGCAGGCTTGTGAGCCATAACATTACTTGCTGCTGCTTGGCTTGTTGTTGATGAATTGTTTTTCAGACATGTCTAGTCTCTGTGACTCCATTTGGAGTTTTCTTGGCAAAGATATTGCCATTTCCTTCTCTGGTTCATTGTACTGATGAGGAAACCAAGACAAACAGGTTAAGTGACTTGCCCAGGGTCACACAGCTAGGAAGTGTCTGAGGCCAGATTTGAACTCAGGAAAAGAGGATCCTCCTGACTCTGGGTCCAAACTTCTATTCACTATGTACTATTTAATTGCCCTTCCCAATTAGTGCTCTTCCAATTCATCAAGATAACTTCCTTTTTGTTTTTTTAGTTTTTGCTAGCCAGTGGGGTTAGGTGACTTGCCCAAGGCCACACAGCTAGGTCATTATTAAGTGTCTGAGGCCGGATTTGAACTCAGGTACTCCTGACTCCAGGGCCGGTGCTCTATCCACTGGACCACCTAGCCACCCCCCCATCAAGATTACTTCTTATAAACTGTATGAGAATGTATATCTGAGCTCTGGGAATCCAATACACTATACTGGGGATGCAAAATGCACATCTCGGAGAGAGGGACTGGGTTTGGGAGAATGATTTCACAATGTTTTGCCAAAAATGGAGGGGAGAAATCTGCAATAAGGAAAAGTTAGTTAAGACCATAGCATAAAGTTTTTTTAAAGTGAAAAAAATATCCATATCCAATTCCAGAGAATAGAGACAACACTAGAATTTATTGACTTGGATGTGGAAAATGGTTAGGCAGCACTTTAGGGTAATTACATTGGCAGCTCTGTGGAGGAGAGATCAGTATGGAGAATAATTAGAGATGAAGATAAGAATAGCAAAGATAGGAAAGGATGGGGGTCCTGAAGTGGAGAAGTGACTAAGTGAGTGGAGAAATGTGACACTTGTAAGCGATGTTGAGGAGGGAGATCTCAAAGAAGTGACACCTAATGAATATGGAGGCTTAGGAAGAGTGAGAAATTGAGGAAGGCATCCAAGAGGTGAGTCTGGGTCTTGGCTGAGACAGAGAAATTCATAAGAAGGGTAGACTGAGGGTGGAGGTGGGGAAGAAGACAATGAAATCAGGGTGGAACAGTTTGGACTTGAGAAATCAACAGAATATCTAGTTTAAAATGCTCTTTAGGTAGTTGATGTTTCAGAACTGAAGTTCAAGGGAGAGAGGGATGAATCATATTGACACACAGGACTGATAAGTGAACCCCTGAGAGCTAAGCAAGTCACTGAGAGAGTGCAATGAAAAATGAAGAGAGTCCAAGACTGAGCCTGAGTGCACCAGTTGATTAGGGACATGATATTGGTGATGACCCAATAAAAGAAATTGAAAAGAGTCTTACCAGTTGGAGGAGAACTGAGTAGGGTTTCATGAAAGAAAAGTATGTAGAGGAGAAGTGGTCCAGTGTCACTGCTAAAAAAAGCCAAAGAAGGAGGCAGGAAGGGAGATTCCTTGAGGGAGGAGACCTTTTCTCTTTGCCTCCTTAGCTAATATCATATAGCACCTCATTGCAGACATTTAATAAATGTATGAATGAAGATAAAAGAATAATATGTACAAAATCTTGTACTAAGCTCTCAAAATGCAGACATAAAGTTAAACCAGTACACACCCTCAGGAGCTCCCAATATCACAGAGAGAACCGACCAGGAGTGTGCTGGGTCAATGCCAACAGGTTCTCTTATTATACGATTTTCACTTAAGGAATTTACACCTCAGACATACACATATGTCTCCATATAGAGGCTTGATTGGTTGGTTTGTTGATTGTTTAGACTTAAGAAAGCAATAGGAGAGAAAAAAGGCGAATAAGACAGATGAAACTGCAAAGAATGACCTGCTTATACTGTCCCCTGAGAGTCAGTGGCTAAACATTTACTGGCATGTCTGATCCTTAACCTTTAGCAGCAAAGCAAATAGGAAGAAATCATCTTGGGTGCCAAGCCCAATGATAAAACCACATCCATTTCTGATATTGAGTCATTTGTAAGTATATCAAGAATCCTATTGTTAAGAACATTTTTTTTATCTTAAATACTTGTGACTGGTGTGTGTGTGTGTGTGTGTGTGTGTGTGTGTGTGTGTGTGTGTGTGTAGGGGATATAGCAAGGGCTGAGATAATTGCTAGATCATGTATCTCTATAAGGGTTACTCCCCTCCACGATTACTAGTTGGAGGACAGGCTAAAAGCAGGGCTCGATGATCTATTGAGTACGGCTGATCCCAGAGACCTTGAACCCTAAGAACTGGAAGCATTTAAAACCACTCAGTTTTGGAATAGGGAGGGTACAGAGGGGTCATCTTCTGTGAACACCTTATAGAAGAAGAAACAGGTTTGGGTGCAGTGGCTTGGCAAAGATGACATGGGGAGCCAATGGCACAGCTGGGACTATTAGAACTCTTAGAGGTTTTCAAACCTCAAGTTCAATTTTCTTTCCTCAAAATCTCAAAGGCTGTCTGAGGACTAGCAACCTTGCTCATTTTTCGAACAACTTCTTTGAAGTATTTGAGAACAGGTCTTCTTGCTTCTTTGGAGAGAGACATAGATTGGTTCTATTGACTGATGTATGGATCCCAGCAAGAAGGAGAGCCATGATCTGCTCAACATGTTATTTATGCTTCCTTAAAGACTTCTTATAATTGAAGGTATTCCAAAGTGAGTTGGGGCAAAAGGCATGAATAACAGGCAATTCATTATACATTTTTCTCTCATAAAGAAGACAATTTAATATCCTAAGGATAGAAAATTATTAAAAGGAGTTCTCTTTATAGGAAAGACTTTATGAATAAGTTAAAGGGAAATACAGTATGATCCCAAAAGCTACAGTAAAGGAGCAATTTTCAAAAGGCCATATTGAGGGAAATACATAGAAAATTCTCAAGTCAGCATTTAATATTATTATAGTGCCATCTGGCAGAGTTCATCCTTAGGCTGAGTAATGGATTAAATCTTTTTCATCAGATCGAATAGACTGGGAAACCTGTGGAGACTGAAGCATGATATGGTTGGGATGCCCCTCACCCAGCTAGTAAGAATGGTTCAGTGTGGAGCTGGGAAGTTCATGGCAAAGCAGATTAATGGATGACAAATGGAATATGGACTAGGTACTTGCAACTTGTTAATCAAGACTAGCTTTTGACATCTTACATAGCGTTAGAACCGCATCGATAAAATATGGGTGCTATGTCTGAGGCAACAGCATCAGAATGAGAAATGGTGAGCTTAGAAACTAGAAGACTGGAAAGGTTGGAACAGCTGCTGCCAAGCATCTGAGAGGTTTCCAGGGGGCAAGAAGGGCCAACTGGATTCTGTTTGGCTCCAGTCATAGAACTGGGAGCAAAGGGGAGAAATGACAAAGAAGCAGATTTGGAATTGATTCCATTAAATCCATTCAACAATTACAAATGAGCATCTTATTTATAACTATTAATAACTCATGAGAGGCAGCATGAAGATCAGGAGAACCACCGCTCAAGTCCTCTCTGACTCAGACAGCCTGGGTGACCCCATGAAGTCAATTCCTCAGAGCTCTAAGCCACTCATTAAGTTATCGATCTCTGCAATTGTGGAAGGAATTTCTCATTGTTAGCTCCCTACACTGATGGATCCCATACAAATTCAACAAAAGCAAAGAGACAAAAGAAAGTTCATTTTGTGTAGTATTTTAGAGTCATTTTCTCACTGGGCATCCCTTTGGCATTTCCATAAAGATCAGAATGAGAGAGATGAACCCACAGTGATTTGGAGTAGAATTCATTGCAGTGTGCTCCCTCATCAACTCTCTAGGGAAGTTATGGTAGCAATGCCACTAATGACTAATAAGACCATATGGTGAATAACAAGCTAACTCTTCCCATTCTATGGGACTAGGAGGGAAGAGGATGCAAGGAGGATGCAAACTGCTAAAAGAGCAACCCAACAGGGGAAGCCAAAAAGTCCTGTAAGTAGTCCTTGTATCAAAACCAGCCTTGTGTCTACCAGTACTGGTGCCTAGGCTAAGTGCTGTAGGCAGATCATGCACAAGATGACTTGAGAGAGATGCTGTGTCATGGAGCATCTCAGGAGTCTGCTTCTTCATTCTTCTTCCTTCGAGCTCCCTGTCTTGTCCATGCCTTCCTCTGGTTTGGAATGAATTGCTTATATAAGTTTAAAACTGGGAAAAAAGAGTATTTTTGATTCCTTTTGCAATATCCCAAGGCAAAGGAAGGAAACTTCAAGCTAGACTAAAGGTTCTCAACCTAAGTTCATGGATGCCCCAGAGGGAGGGGGGAATGTAAAAATTTGGATGAGGGAATATTTACATTTTCATTTAATAATTGATTTCCTTTGCAATGTTATGTATTTCATTTTATGCACTTAAAACATTATTATGAAGAGTTCCTAGGCTTCATCAGACTGGGACCAAAGGGTCCATGATGCAAAATGGTTAAAAATCCCCTGAGTTAATCAATGAGTCAGCAGTAGCTAATGTGCCTGCTGGTACCATGGCTTCCTCAGGGTCATAGAGAGAAGAAATGGTTGTGTTAGATTTTAACACAAATCTTGAGACTCTAATTTGAATACTCTTTTCATTGGACCCATGAGGCTTAGCTCTTCTGCCCTATTAATTAGAGGCCAAATCAACCAGTGCTGGCTGGGAACCTAGTGGGTGCTTACAAAGGAGCTGAAGTGATGATAGATGATGAAAATGAGGACCAACTTCCCTTCCAAGGTTTTCGTCCTTTCTCAAAAAGCATCACTTTAGTTCCAGGGCCCAAACTCCTTTCAGTTTGATACAAAGATCAGCTCCACAGTTCAGTTGTATTCTTGGGTCTGGCATCCTGCTTTGGGAATCAATGTGAGTCTCTGTTCCTAAAAAACTGAATCCTCTAACAACTCCAAATTGCAAGAATGCTTCATTACTCTGCCATCCTCCTAAGACATTCCATTCAAACTTCTTTCAGTTTCTGCCTCTGTCTCTAGATATAATTTTATATAATTTACATACATAATTACAAATATACATATACATACACCTAATTATCTATATCTATTGATGTATCCTATCCATCTATCTATCCATCCATCTATCTGTCTATATCTATCTGTTTGTCTGTCTCTATTCTTCCATTTTGCTCAGCAGATTTCACTCTATTCTCAGTGGAACCAAATGTCATTCTGGTTACCCATGCTCACAATTCCATGGTCAAATCTTATGTGAAAGCTGCAAGCCCTCCAATGATAAGTGAGCAGTGTGTCCTTTGGTTAGTTCCTTGTTAATGTTTGAGCTAATTTTGATGCTTTGAAGAAACCTTGGTGGTGGTGGTGGTGGTGGTGGTGGTGGTGGTGGTGGTGGTGGTGTGTGTGTGTGTGTGTGTGTGTGTGTGTGTGAGAGAGAGAGAGAGAGAGAGAGAGAGAGAGAGAGAGAGAGAGAGAGAGAGATTTTCTTTACTGAAAGCAAAACAAAGCTACTCTAGCAACATCTGCCTGCTTTGTTCATCAAAAATGGGTAACAATATCACTATTTTAGAGTGTTTTACAGAAATTTTGGTGATTCTTCAGCTAATCCTGTACTTTCAAATTTTCAATTCTTATTTCTCATTTTCATTCAGTAAAATGGATTAAATATCTATTCAGTGAAATTCAAGAAATACTTACTAAGCAACTAGAAAACCCTGTTTTAGACAATCAGGGACACAAAGACATAAGTGAAATAACTTGTCCTCAAAGAATTTACATTTTACTTTAAGGAAGGAGGAACATCATGTATGCAAATAAGGAAATAAAATTATATTCAGAGTAGATGTTAATCTCTAGATGACATTTTAGTTGGCTTTATACTATATTCAAATCAGAAAGACATTCTTTAGTTTTATGGAAATCTATCCATTCTAAAGAGTTAGATAGCTTCATATATATATATATAATAAAACCTTTCTCTTATATTGTGACTAGGAAAGGTGAATTTATGCAAGCTTTCATGCCTTATTATTAGTGGTTAAGTGGTTTTTGGGGTGTTCATCTAGGTTATAGGTTTCACTGCTGAAACTGACCACAGAACTTAAAAGATGCTTGTGACATCATCACAATCATCATCATCATCATCATCACCACCACCACCATCACTAATACTTATATGGTACTTTAAGACTTGCAAAAAAAGACTTTACCAATATGATATAATTTTTCTCTGGGAATCAGAAGCTGATATTTTCAGAGTAATGATGACTCTGTAGGCAGAGGATGTGTGTTCCAATCACCTATGAGTCTTATATTCACACTTTAGTATCATGATATTTAAAATGAATGAGCTAGATCATGTGAGTGTAATCTCCCCTCCAACTCATAATCTAGAAGTCCATTGTCCTAGTTAGCATCTGCATAAAAGACTGAAAAACATTATTAAGTAATGCCATCTGGAATAAAGTGTCTAAAGGGTGTCAGTTATGGAAAAACAAATAAATAAACAAATAATCTAATGCTCTAACTCTCTTCACATGATTTTTCTAATCACTTGTTCATTGTTACAGTGGCTAGGTTTAGGGACCCATTTTATGAACAATAGTTTTTGTTCATTTCCAGTAAGATTTTCTAGGTATCTTTGGACACTTTCAATCACCTGAAAACTGATATTTAATTCCTCTACTGCCTAGATTTTGCAAAGTTGATGCAGTTAACAGTTTTTGAATGCCAACCCATTTATTCAAGATGCCTTTGTCCAATGCCTACTATGTGCTAGGTATTGTACAAGGAAATGGAGATACAAAGACAAAAACAGAACAATTTCTGATCTCAAGGACTTTAGATTCTCTTGGAGCATATACACGTGTGAGATTGGGGTGGGGGGGGAAGAGAAGAACATAAAACATGCAAAAATAGAAAAATCAACACAAAAATATAAAAATAGATATAATTAAGTTGGGGGTGCGGATGGTGTTGAATGTAGTAGACCTGGGCTTCCTTGAGGAAGTAGCACTTGAGTAGAATTGTGCTAGGGATGGAGTGAAATGGAAACAGAAGCCAGAGACTCTTTCTTCAAGTAATTTATAAGCTATAGGCATCTAGATGGTGTGGGAACAGATCACTAGCCCTGAAGTCATGACAATGTGAGTTCAAATCTGGCCTCAGACAGTTGACACTTACTAGCTGTGTGACCCTGGGCAAGTCACTTAACTCTGATTTCCTTGTATCTATGGCCATCTCAATCCTCCTGAGCCCTATCTGGCCACTGGACCTAGATGACTCCAAAGAAGAAAGTGAGGCTGGTGACTTAGCACAGTAGCCCCTCACTCAAATCCACCTCACTTGCATATCATCACATCACCTTCCAGATATTATGGTCTTCTTTGAGAACAAACATCATCATCCATATCGCTGAAGATATATGAAGTGAAGTTTTCTTCTTTGGAACCACTTAAGCACTTTTTTGTATCTTCATCATGCAAATGGACACCTATGTATGTAGTATGTATGCGTGTATGTATGTATATATATATATATATATTATCCCTATATTATCCACAAATAAGTCATTCCATGTAAACATAAATATTTTTAACATAGATTTTCCTATTCCCTTAGCTGCTAGCATTCCCCAAATCACCTTGCATTTTCTCTGTAAATGCCTTCTATTTAATTGTCTGAGTTTAGGAGATTCTTGAAAGAAGATCCTACCTAGTCTTGATTTCTCAAGGCTTAGTCCAGTGCTTTGTACATACAATATAGAAGTATGAACTAAGTAAGTGCATTTTCATTCATTCATTCATTTCTTCACCCTCTCTCAAAGAATGTTCAGTCCTTTAGGGGCAAACACTGCTTCATCTTTCCCTTCCTAGCCTTCACAAAAAATGCCACACTGTAAGAATATAAATGCAAATGGAAAGATGAATGGATTATTCTTATAATATCACATTTCTCCTGGGAAGTACCATTTCCTGTATTTAAACCATTATAATCCAAAATTTTCAAAATTATACCACACAATTGCTTCTTTTTAACAGAAAATTACCAAACATTTATTAAGTGAACAATATAATGAAGGATACAAAAGTAGGTAAGAAACAGACCTTTTACCCAAGTAATTTGGTCTAATGAGAGGGAAGGACAAGTGACTAAATGACAGTGATACAAGGGAGAAGGAGATATGTGTAAAGGAGAAGATTAGGTAAAGTGAATTGAGAAATCTGAGATGGGAGAGATCACTTTCACTTAAGTTTATGTATGTGCTGGGGGGGCATAAAGGGACAAGAAAGACTTCATACAGGAAGAGACACTTGAGTTTTGGCTTAAGAAAGAAGGAATTTGAATAGAAAGAGATGAAGATGGTACAAGTTAATGCTGGGCATGGTAGACAAGGTGAGCAAAGGAGAGGAGAGGAATGGAGAACAATAGGTAAAGACAATAGAGAATTGGCCCATTTCATAGATATAATGGGTAAATGAAGGGTGGGAAAGCTTTGAAAAAAGAGGATACTGGATCTGTGGAATGGACATTATAGTGCAGAAAAAGGATTTTAGGTAAAGCTTTTGCTGGTGCTTTTCTAGAATTTGAAATTACTGCAAAGGACTGTGGGAAAGCAAATTTCCAGTGGGAACCACTCCAGTCTCTAGGCAGAACAATGAATAATGCCTGCTCCAAACGCTGTAACCATACCCTCTTAATATGTCTCCAGTTCTAAGACAAATTCCAACCACAACTTGGTCACAGTCCCCAGCTAACTGAACTCTCATCTGTCTTTCACGTTTCTTCTATAATATCTTATTTCCTTGTCTTCTCAAATCTATGTGAAAGATGATAGAGGAAGGTTTTCCTCAGCTAAGGGAAGAACTTGTCTCTGGCATCTGTTAATGTGTCAGTAATCTCTTTCACTTTTTAAAGTTGTTTGAATGAAGGGTATCTCAACTAAATAAGGAAGACAGAGAATTCAATCAATTTCTTTACTACTTGACACTCAGAACTGAGGAAAGGTATAGCTGACGGGAATAATTATTCTTTATTTTTAGGTAATCTAGAAACACATATATTTTCCAAAAAGATGCATAGTCATCATAGTAGACAGTGTCAGAATGATTATTCAGGCAGACGTAGCATAGGCAAACCAACAAAGTTCAGAGTTGGAAGGGCCCTTGGAAGACATTGAGCATAACGCATGCACAAATGAACAAGAATATCCTCAACTACATGATGTTTGTCCTTCATTTTCAAAGAAGACCATGACAGCAGCGGATGTGATGCCATGACAAGCACATGAATTGGATTTGAGTGAGGGGGGCTGGGCTCAGTCACCAGCCTCACTTTCTCCTATTCAGCTACATACTTGAAAAGTGATCATTCAGCCTTGACAAGATCTCTGAAGGTGGGGGAGGTTCACCGCCTCATCAGGCTGTTCCTTCCACTTTGCGACAACTTCATTTGTATCCAGCATTTTCCTGACACTAAACCTAGATCTGTCTCTTTGCAATGTCCACCTATTGTTCTTGATTCTTTTCTCTGGGGCCCGAACAGACTATATCTAATCCCTCTTCTACCACTCAAACAGTACTATCATGGCCTTGTCATGTTTTCTTCTTCAGGTTGTGTACCCCTATGCCCTTCAATCAATTATCATGACAATTATCAGGGTCAACCCTTTTCCTGATTGTCTTGCTCTGGAAAAGCTTGCTACATTCCTCATCTTTCTAAAGTGTACACAATTCTGCAGATATGATCTGACCAAGTCAGAACAAAAGAAGACGATCACAACCTTATTCCCGACAGCTATACCTTTCTTAATGACATTGGCTTTGGGGAAAGAGTCATATATCTGACTCAAATGGAACCTGAAACTAGATAAAATATCTAGATTTTTTTCATATGAATTGCTCTCAGTTCCTCCTCCATCTTATATTTGGAACATTACTATTTTTAAACCCAAGCATTTGGGTTCAAACCCCCGAATTTTGCACTGAATTCCATCTTATGTAGGGGGAACCCAAAGGAAAAAGACACAATAGACAAGTTAGTAACTCATTCTTTTATTTTTTTAGATTTTTCAAGGCAGTGGGGTTAAATGGCTTGCCCAAGGCCACATGGCTAGGTAATTATCAAGTGCCTGAGGTCAGATTTGAACCCAGGTACTCCTGACTCCAAGACCGATGCTCTATTCACTGTGTCACCTAGCTGCACCTCACTGCGCCACCTAGCCACCCCTTAGTAACTCATTCTTACACCACTATCATCACCCTCATTCTGAACAACAAACAGTTTTGAACTTATACTCTTTGTAGGATTGGGGATACAGAGAAGTATTAAATGAGGTCACAAACTTCCAAAGGCTTGCAACTTAGTTGGGTAGATGGAACACAGAAGTCAAACGGAGCATCAATCTTAAGTCAACACTATTTCCCATCCAGGGTTTAGTTGTCATTTCAAAGTATTGTCAAAGATATGTTGATGCCGTATTTATAGAACACATGCATTATGCCTGCCCCATGTTTTTAACCTTAAGAGCCAAGTGTCCCCTTTATGTCACTCATTGGTATCCTGGTTTTGTAATTGTACAATGTATGTCTGATGTTTGCAATATCATTAGTGACATTCATTAAAAAGTTTTATCACTTAAGACCCAAATCATAAAGCACTACTGTGTCTTGAGGCAGTGAATGAAAGTAAAATGAATTTGGAAATTAGGGATAGGAGATTTAGGTTAGAATTATGGTTCTGACAATATTTTTCTCTCTCTTTGTTTTACCATGTGGAAGTCATTTAACCTGTGTTAACTTCAATTTACCTCTTTATAAAATGGGAGTAGCTACTTTGTAGTACCGCGGAGACCAAATGAGATGATGAATACAAGGTTATTATTATTTTTGTTGTTATTATGATGATGCTTACTCTATAAACTCCATCTCTAAGTAATCTGTTCTTGAATGTTCCTGAAATTTTCATTCATTTTTGTTGTTCTGAGCATTACAAGTAATATCCATTCCTAAATAAATTATTACAAACATCAAGAATTTTAAAAATATTTCCCAGTAGGTGTGACTATAGCACTCTAAAATCTTCACCTCCAAATGAATTTAAGCTCATTTGACTTGTACAGTCTACTGGTTGATTCACCTTTTGCTACATCCTTATGCCATCTCAGACAAGAAATTACTGAATTGTCTTAAGATTTCCAATGGCAGGGTGCTCACTTCTTCAATAGCCCATATGTATTCATTTTTAATTGATGGGAAATTAATATATTAAGTTGAAATTTACCTTTCTGGAACCATTGGTTTGAAATTCTTATTAATTCCTTCTGGAATTATACAGACTAAATTTTTTTTCTTCCATCTGATACCCCTTTAAATACCCTGAAAGTATTTATTTTTCCCCATGATTCCTTTAGAGAGAGAAGACAAGATAACAAACTATGAAATGATCACTATGTGAGCCAGGTATTGTGCTGGGGATAGAAATAAAAGTTAAAAAAAATAGTCCTGCCCTTAAGGAGCTTATATTCCAAAGGGTGGAACAAAGACTTTAAAAAAGGGTCAAAAAAAAAAGATGTGAGTGAAAATGCCTGGAGAGGGAGGATGAAGTTGTCTTAAAATCAGAAGCAGAGCAGGAAAGGAAATAAAGATTGGTCCTACAAGTGACTTTGGATAAAACAATATTATTTATCTCAATTTTTGCATTTTGGCAAAAAACACCCCAAAGAAACAAATAACAATAACCAAAAACCCAATCCCAACAACACAAAACCTGTACTCCTCTAATAGGCTGAGCATGATCCGCGTGCTAAGCATTCTCAAACGGTAATTACTCCAGATTGAAGAGCTGGTATACTGAATTCATTCCAAAGGCGTCCATTCTTCATTTGCCTTAAATTGTTCTCTGGCCACTCTCTTTACACTGTTATAGCTCCCACTTAACCAGACAATGGAGAGGCCAGGCTCAAGCATGTGTCTCAGAAAGACCTCACACTAATGATGGCGTGAGCCTCTATCTAAGGAATATCACCCTTTGCCCATCTAAGAGAGAGATTTTGGCCATACCATTAAGACATTTTAAAGATGTTCACTGTTTATTTAGTGGTAAAATGTAAGTAGAATTTATAATATAATTTATGTGAAGGTAATTGTTAGGAAATTCTTCCTTATATTTTTATATTTCAATCGCTTTTCATTTGCATCTGACTTTATGACCCCATTCTTGGCAAAGATACTGAAGTGAGTTGTCGTTTCCTTCTCCAATTCATTTTACAGATGAGGAAACTGAGGCAAGCAGGGTGAAGTAACTTGCCCAGGGCAATACTGTTAATCAGTCCCTGAAGACAGATTTAAATTCAGGAAAATGAGTCTTCTTGACTCTAGGTTTCGCGTTCCATCCATTCTAGCCAGTTAGTTTCCCCCTTCTTTATCAGTCTTTAGACAAAATCCATTTTCTTCTAGTTTCTCCCTTTGATCCCAGGTTTTCCCTCTGGAGCAATCCCAAAATTTGTAGTCTTAGCTTTCCATTTAAGGGGTTCTGCAATCTACCTTCAACCTCCCTTTTCAGCCATTTGTTACTACCTTCATATTCAGCATTCCACCAAATTAGCCTTTTCTAAAGTTAGCTGGGAAGTCTCTCCTCTCCAGTTGTCATTCTCCCTAGAATATAGGATATGCAGTCAGAAAGGCCCCTCTTTCTAAGTTTAAATCTGAACTCAGACACTTTCTATCTGTATGACTTTGGTCAAGTCCTTTAACTCTGTTTACCTCAGCTTTCTTATCTGGAAATTGAACAGGAGAAGGAAATGGTAAACTGTTTCAGAATCTTCACCAAGAAAACCCCAAAGGAGGTCATGAAGAGTCAGACATAATTGAGAAATGACAACAACAATAGAATGCATTACCTTCTCTTCCGCCCCTTGGTGATTTCTTATTTTCCTCCATAGGAGAAAAGCTCAGGTGTGGCTTCTTTTGTCAAACATCTTAGATTGTTCTGGATCCCCACCACACTAGTGATTCTCCTCAGATACTCATTGAGTACGTTGTCGTTGTCTGATCTCTTCTTCATTCCCTTCCCCTCTAACCTTCTATCAGATTTATCTGGGCCCTCAGGAGGGATTCTATGGAGAGCTTTTGTTATATTTTTTTTACCTTTGGATCTCCTGGTCTAGCAAGTGACTGAAGAGGAAGACTGGTGATGCTGACCTGGACAACCTCTTGTCCTATTCTCAATTAATTAACATTTATTAAGGACCTACGATGTGCCAGACCCGTGCTAAGTACTGGCATTCACATGGATGTGTGACCCTGGGCAAGTTTACTTCCATTTCCTTACCCAAAAGATGAGGAGAGATAATAATCCCTGGCCCACCTATAAAAGGGTTTCTGTCAAGGTCAAAGACAATAAAATTTGGAAATATTTAATAATCAATTTTTACATGAAAATGAATGCAAGTTAGGAAAAAAATTAAAGAAATTTAAGATAATATATTCATTCTGAAAAGTGATCCCCCCATTGAATCTTTATTTATACATTTCTTTGAATTCTCTATTCCTCTTTAGTCTCTCGGTTGAAAGATTTTTATTTGGGGGGGAATTCAAAACAATTAAATAAATACCCACAAACATGGAATTCAGACTTTGAAACACAAAAAAGCATAAGATTTGTTATTATTGTTGTCATTAAAAAATAAAGAACTTTGGGGAGATGGATTTTGTAATGAGACAAGTAAGACAAGATTCCAGATCTAGAAAGAGACCTTGAAGGTCATCTTGTCTAGCACCTTCTTTTATGGACATTGAAATTAGGGCCTGGAGAGATAAAGTGTCTTCCAAGTCCCCACAGGTTCCAAGGATTAGGACTGAAGTTCAGAGTTCCTTTCATCTCACTGCTCTAAGAGAAAGCTAAGTGATAAGACCCAGGTTTTAAAAGCAAATGCTACTCTGATGCAGCCTCAAGTAGTCCACAGGAAGATAAACTGGTATTTGAAAGGGTGCGGTAAGTGTTGAAGTTTAAAAATAAAATCAGAAATTTTGGTTCCTGAAGCTCTTGTGAAATGGTGGAAAATTCAGGGACTTCTAACTAATTCGTACTTCAAACAGCAGTGATAACTTTGTTTGATGTGTCTGAGATCTGGGGAAAGAATGTAGCCTGTCTGGGGTATTTTGTCTCAGATGGCCAAACCCATATCAGTACCAATTGGAGGATGCTTGAAAGCCATTTTGAAAATCCTTTGTAAAGAAAAAAAATCAAATCAGATTCAAATATTCACCTGTGCCCAAGAGCCCATCAAATTGGGCTGGCAGCCTAATCTGAGTTTCAAAGAAACAAAAATAATCAGAAATAAAATAGTCTGACTTCGTTCCTGTTGTCTTTGCCAACGACTGCCCACTGGGGGGTGTTAGGTAGAGGAAAACATCTTGTATTTATTTTTCGAAATTGGGGAGAGGAGAGAAGATAGATCCAGGGGGAAAAGAGTCAGTAAATGTGATACAGTACAGCAAAAATGTATTGAGGGTCCAATCCATATTAGATACAGTGCCAAGCACTGGAGTCAAAAACAGAATTCGTGTCTTCTTGGAGCTTATAGCCTACTGGAAAGAGACTAAGAGTACAAAGGGGAGGCTAGGTGGCGTAGTGGATAAGGCACCAGCCCTGACTCAGTAGGACCTGGGTTCGAATCCGATCTCAGACACTTAATAATTACCTAGCTGTGTGGCCTTGGGCAAGCCACTTAACCCCATTTGCCTTGCCAAAACCTAAAAAAAGAGTACAAAATGGATACAGATAAGGAAAGCTCAGGGTGATGTGAGAAAGGATGTTTTGCCAACAAGGCAGGTACCTGAGTCAAGTTTGACTACTTTGGGAAATAGAATCACAGAAGTGAAAGATCAAACACTAGTAATACCTTTGGTTGAAATCAATAAAATAAGGCTAGATAGAACAATTGGAGCCAGGTTGTGAAGTTGACATAGGAATGCTTTGGGGACCAAATAGTTACTTGAATCTGAGGAGCCTTTCTGAGTGGGTTGATGACATGATCAATCAATTAAATATTTTTTAAGTATTTATTGTTCCAGACATATGTGCCTGCTAACTTTAATATATATGACCTTGATGGAATACTCCTGTGCTAGAAGAAATGATGAGCTCAGTGATCTTAGAAAAACACAGATTGACTTGCATGAAATAACGAAGATCAAAAGGAGTAACATCAAAAGAACACTATTGGGTGGCCAGGTTGCACAGTGGATAGAACACTCCGGTCCTTAGGAGGACCTGAGTTCACATCTGACCTCATATGCTTAATAATTACCTAGCTGTGTGACCTTGAGCAAGCCACTTAACCCCACTGTCTAGCAAAAACCTTGAGAAAGAGAGAGAGAGAGAGAGAGAGAGCAAACACTATTTAGTAGCAGCAATATTGTTTCAAGAACAACTTTGAGCAAATAAGTCATTTTGACCATTATAAATACCCAAATTAATTATAAAGGACATAAGCAGGAAAACACTATCTGAATCCAGAGAAAGAATTGATAAATAGATGTATAGAATAATTTTAGATAAATAGTCCACACAGATGCATATTCACATACATACATACAAGCATATATGTATTTGGTATGTATAATATATAATATATATAGGCAACCATCTTTAGGGGAAAGGAAAAAGAGAAAAAATATTTCATAAAAATTTCATTATATATTTTGTAGATAATAAATTTGTAGTTTCATGTGCAATTGTCTTTTAAAAACTATACCATATTATGGAAAGGTTTGCTTTATTCCATAAATTAAAAATAAATATATAAAACTGAAAAAAATGGAACAGGAATTTAGATTTGAAACTATAGCTAATGGGGAATAATACTATTCAGGGAATCAGCAAAATGTTGTTGAGTAGGGGCTACTGAGCCCTAGACTTCAGGAAAATTCCTTTGGCAGCCATATGGATTGTAGTAGGGTCTGGGCAGGGAGAACAATTTGGAGGCTTTCAATATAACTTAGGCTAAAGGTGATGATGAACTGACCTAGGTGCTGACTCTGTAAGATGAGAAAAGGGGGTATATAGGAAAAAATGCGTGAAGATAAAAACAAGCTTTGGCAAGTGATTAGATAAGGTGAGTGGGAACTGACAATGCCACCAAGGTTTTAATTCTGGCAGATTGGCCAGTTCAGAATTTTTACAATCATTCCTTTGGCATAAGGAATTGTTACCAGAGGGTCCTTTTAATAAGGTCCTTATGTTGCTGGAAAAAGGTAACATATTAATGCATTAACCTTTATGGACACCATGGCAAATTATCTGCCCAACACCTATTATTTATTCTGGGAAGGTGGGAGACAGGACAAGAAAATTATGATGGTTTGAAGAATTGTGAGAATACTTTGAGTGGTGAAGATTAACGTAGCATTTGGAAGAAGAGTCATTTCCTTACTACACAGGGAATCAGCAAAACGTCCTCCAAAAAAATGGAAGAATTTGCTTTTAATCTGAGGAAATTTCTGTCTTTTGGATCTGTCTTGGGCATCTTCCATAACCCTGACAAATATCTTTGGATGATATAAAATTCCCTGTGTTATTTTTCTCATGAAAATAATAATTAAAGGGTCATTGAAATTAATTCAAGTGTTTTATATGTCAAGATGTTGGCAATTAATTTTGACATGTTCATGGGAGACACTTTGTTGGAAGAGAACCTTTAAGACAGTTTTGTTTGACTAAATCAATTGATTTTTACATTTTTTTTGTTTTAGTTTTAGAGGTTTAGTGGGAGGGGAGAGGGATATATTTTTCTGCTTTGAAATATCCATTCTTGAAAAAGGGAGTATTTGAGTATACTGAGGGGTGATGGAAATCACACTGAGTCAAGGTGTGAGACTGAGTCTTTCTCTTTCCCCTTACTATGACTATTCACCATTCTCGGAGCCAGTAACTTCCTGAGCCACAGCCCCCTCTGGACCAAAGAAACTTCTCTTCTTACCTTTCTCCTATCCAGGCAGAGAGGGAACACATTTCCAACTCCCTTCTGCCTCTTGCCTCCTCTTTATTCTTTCCATCCTATAGAGGATCTCCCTCTCAAGTCTCTCAAAATAGGTTTCCCTTGAGCATCCTGGGAAAGTCAGGACACCTCATAATCCTATGGTGGGGGGCAGGGAGGGACCCAGGTATTCTCAGGGCATTACCAGATGATGTAAAATTAATGGGTGTGGGAGACTAAAGAAAAATCAAGTCACAGTAATTTCCTGGGAATTGTCTTATGTCTTGTTTTCTCCTTTGTATCACCAAAGTCAGTTACTAGAATCAGAAAGATCTCTTCCAGACTGGAATGGAAAAGGTCAGGGAAATTGGAATTCAAACAGAATGAGAAAAAGATATATATATATATATATATATATATATATATATATATATTTCTTTTTTCACTCAAAGGAAAATCAAAATCTAGAAGTAAAGACTGAATGAAAGTCAATTGGATAGATTCTCTCTCTCTCTCTCTCTCTCTCTCTCTCTCTCTCTCTCTCTCTCTCTCTCTCTCTCTCTCTCTCTCTCTCTCTCCTCCATCCTTTCTCTCTTATACATGCATATATATAAATACACACACACTCACACATATATATTCCTCTATGTATGATATAGAGCCCCAAAGCAGAGTCCATTGTATATTGTACATACATGAACATCTCTCTATTTTCATATAGGCATGCAGATACACTTGCAGACACATATCATGCATGATACACAACTCACAAAAGTCAGTATTAGAGGAATTGCTTCAAGATTCCATTCTAAAGGATTTATTAAAAACTGGGGATGATTAGACTGAACAGAAGGGTTTTTTGGTGGGATGAGGAGTGTGTAGATTAGACTTGCTCTGCTTGGTCCTAGAGGGGCTCCAGATGTAATTAGGCAGATAGTAGCTAGATCCTGGGCCTGGAGTCTGGAAGACCTGAGTTCAAATCCAGTCTCAGACTCCTACAAACAGTGTGACTGTGGGAAAATTACTGCCTGCCTCATTTTCTGCAATCATAAGATGGGGACAATAAAGGTATAAGGTTATCATGAGAATCAAATGAGATATTTGCAGAGTCCTTAGCCTAGCAGCTGCTATATAGTAGCTGTCACTCCCTCACTGTCTCCTAGAGAGTAAAACTAGAAGCAATGTGGATAGCTTATAGATTTATGCTGAAGGTAAGGGAAATCTTTCCCCAAAATTCACCCATCTCAGAGTGGGATGGGTTTCCTTGTCTACATTGGAGGCTGTCAAGCCAAAGCTGAGGAGTTGAAGGAGAGGACTCTTAGGTTGTTGGATAAGATGATTCTCATAGGTCTTCCCACCCTGGAAATCTTAGTCTCCAGTGATTAAGTCACATTGCTAAGCTCCCATCAATGTTTTAAACATTATACTAACAAACTCAGAAACACCTGGTTGCTACCAGCTGCACAGGGTTCCTTCAAGAAGTGAATGTGGCAAACCTAAAAAGACTTTCCTATTATAGATTGTTATTTTTGGTGATGCCCCAATTCCCGTATGATATTCTTTTGAGTTTTCTCCCATGTCTTCACTTCTTTGGTTGCATCCCAGTCTCCCTGCTTTGTGGTCTTCCTAATTGAGGGGGCCTTGCCCATGGCCTCCCATGTGAGGCTAGCCACCTGTACATCACACTTCTACCTTCCACTTCACCCTGGCTTTTCAATTCTGGAACCATAAACAAATCAATACTTCCACTGCAGTTGGAAAGATGCTGTCTGTCTAATCCCCAGTGGTGCCACTCACCTTCCCAGTAACTTTCCAAGCCAAACCACTCATTGTAGGGCCTTCAGTGTCCTATGTCTCTTGTCTCTTCTGATTAGAATGTAAGGATTTTGAGGGAAGATCTTTGGCTTTTGTGCTTTCCAGGCAAACCTAATGCTTGCCACAGTACAAATACTATCCATTCATAAATAAAAAACAAATTCAAGAGTTCTTGTGGCAAGTAGTTTGCTTTTTCATTAAGATAGTGGTAACATCTAAGGAGGTCTTCAGTGACTAGAAAAGATGATCAGATCATAGTCTACAAGCTAGAAGGGAGCCCTCAGGTTACAGATCTGAAAACTGGGTAATAAATGTCTATGCCAAGATATGAACCTGGGTTAGTTGGGTCCATATCTTGTGACAGAAAGTGAGAAAGAGCAGAGTTCAAATTTAGACTCAGAAACTCTTATTAGCTATGTGTCCCTGGACAAGCAAGTCAACCTGTCTGCCTCAGTTTCCTCAATTATAAAATAAGGATAATAACAGTATCTCCCTCCCAGGATTCACATGAGATACCATTCTAAAGCACCTTTCACCCATGTGTAATGTGGGCTTTTCAAAATGTTTGCCACTTTCTCTCCTTCCTTCCCTTCTTTCCATTACACCCCCGTGCCCAGACTAGACCAGGCAGCAGCTGCTCTCTACTGTCGTTTTCTTCTTAGACTTTTCTCCTTCAACCTGGCCCTTGGCACTTTCCACAATGAACTCAATGATTTTCTGAAGGTTTTAATAGAGTGTCAGAGCTTAGCTGCCCAGACTGCTGTGGCCTTTCATGTGGCCCCAGGATCAGCCACTGGCTGGTTTTTCACATCCCTTAGGATTGATTTGTGTCCAATACCTAGATATGCTCGAGTGATAATCATCTGACCTCCTAAAGAAAAGACAGTATGTTTGTATCCACCTGACATACCAGCACATAAAACTGCAAGGTTGGTGTGCGGCCGAAGGGCTTGTTTGGATAAAGGGAACCAACTGAGCAATCTAGCCAATGAGAACATGCCAGCCCTTTCAGGCTCTCCCCCCTGCCCCTGCTCTCTCTCTTTCTCTCTTCTCTCTTCTCTCTTCTCTCTTCTCTCTTCTCTCTTCTCTCTTCTCTCTCTCTCTCTCTCTCTCTCTCTCTCTCTCTCTCTCTCTCTCTCTGTCTCTCTCTCTCTCTTCCTCTCCCTTTCTCTCTTTATCTCTCCGTCTCTGTCTCCCTTTGTCTATCTCTCTCTCCAAATGTGTATGATTTATACATATATTACATATATACATACATGTATATGCATATTATCATTCCCACTTTGCTGATGAAGTCACTGAAGCTCACAAAAATGACATGACTTACCCAGGGTCACACAGCTAGTAAATCTGACAGCTGTAACTTAAACCCGAGTTTTACGACTCCAAGACTCCAAGATCAAAATCCATCATAACAGAGAAATGCACATTTATGTAACACAAGTTATTGTGCAGGGATAGTTATAAGGGATTACCTCCTAAGCTCTCGAGTTCTCTGCAAATGTGATGATAATATCTAAAATCATATACAGACACAGACACAGAGAGATAGAAAGAGAGTACCCAGAGAGACAGAGAAACAATGAAAGGCAGAGGAGAGGGACAGGTAGTGTAGCATAACGGATCCTTACGGATTTGAATGGAAAAAAGTATACTACTTTTTATTTTTAAAGTGATGAGAATACAGAGATCTCAGAGCTGAGTTGAGTTTCCCAAGGTCACAGAGTAGGAAGTGCCAGAAGCATTTTTCAAATTCACCTCTGACAAATCCATACTTCCTCTCCATAGTTACTCTACTTAGGGAGCTCCTTAGATCCCAGAGAGGTGGGTCTATAAGCCACACTCAGTCACAGACTAAATCTAGAAAAATGTACCCATTTCACAGTCACAAATAATTCATTTTAAAATGACAGGGTTTATTAAATCCTCATAATGCACATCTTACAGTGGAACATATTTATAAGATGAACCCTAAAATGTGTCCTTAGATACTGCTGACCCAGAAGAGAAGAAGAAAGGAGCTTTAATCAAAACTCCCACTTCCCCAGGGTTTAGTAACTCCTTTTCTGCCAAGGTAGGATCATAGAGAAGGGCATCTACATACATGGAGCAGGTGGCCAAGCAAAATGTCAGAAGTCTCAGAAATTGGAGGGGCCCCAAAGGATTGCACTAGAAAACAGTTTGGGTGGTAACATCCTTGGTATCATGGAAACTTTTTTTAGGAGGCTTTATAGAAAGCTTCCTTTATATAAAATGCCCTTTCCAAATTGATGCCTGGAACAAGTATTTGTTAATGCTGGTATTTATTTAAGAATTACTTGTAATTAAACCTGTTAACTCCCCACCACACACACACACACACACACACACACACACACACACACACACAACACCACCACCACCACCACCACCACCACCATTTGTTTCTGGTTTTCATGAAGAAAGGATAAAGTGGAATGGAGAGAGCTAGGAAGGAAAAAGCCCAAGTCTTTCAAGAGTCTTTGAGAGACTTTGGCCAAGTCTCTTTAAATATTTGATCCTCATTTTCCTTACTGAGTAGAAGAAATTATGCTCATAGTCTGGTTGTAGTGACCAAGAAATAGAAGAATTATAACCAGATGAAGCAGGGGGTTGTGAAAGAGTCACTGGATGTAAGTCAGAGAGACTAGAGATCAAATTCAGCTGTAGGCATTTGGTAGGCATGTGACCCTAAGCAAGTCACTTAATCTTTCTCACAATAAAGTTCATCTGCAAAATCAGAGTAGTAGTCTCCATTTTTATAGGGTTGTTGTGAAGATGATATGACATATGTAAGGCACTCACTAGAAAAATTTGATATTATTATTATTATTATCACATGTTTATAGGAAAACTCTAAGACTTGGGAAATATTAGGAAGTATCCTCACAATTATACATGCAAAATGCTTTGTATGATATAGAAATGTACATTTCTTTTGCATGATGTACTGAAAAAGAACACTGAGCATGAAGTCATGACTATTATTCGGTTTAAGCTATAGATATCAATTATATTAGCTGTGTGACCCTAGGTAAGTCACATAATTTTTATGTGCTTCTGTTTCCTCATCTTTGCTGATGGGAATGATTCTTTTTGAATTCCGCATTTCTTACAGAGTTAGTGTGAGTAAAGAAAATTCCAATGTCTTCCTTGCCAACTCTAAGTGTTTGGTTTGTGTCCTTGATCCCATTCCCTTGTATCTTTTCTGGGACTTGATCCATGTTATTCCTTCTAGGTCTGAACTTGCATCTCTCTTTCCCTTGATGAACTAGGCTGTTCACACTTAGTTTAGGCCTTAGATGTATTGATTCTGTAAATCGATCCAGGGGTATTCTCACCTGATAAAAGGATCAATGTCCAGAACATTTAGTTAGTTCCATTCATTGATGTTGGGAGTGCCCTGCCCCCACTCTTTAAAGGAGGATTTGTTGAAGAATTGGTATTTGACCTGAAGAAAAGAAAATTGGTGTGGGTTTGGATGGAATACATTACCAGCTGGTATTTAGATAACCTTTAAGCCTGGCAAAATGCTTTCACTCACATTATCTCATTGGATTCTCACATGATTTGACCACTGCTGTGGTCAGTTATGTGTAGTGTGGTAACATGGAAGGGGGGGGGTTAGGTTTGGTTGGTTTGGTGAGAAAGGACTATGCTGAGACTAACAGACAGTGGATATCACAGGCAGAAGAACCTCTGCAAATGGAACAGATTCCATTAGCAAATCATGAGTTACCTGATGCCGGAGATGGGAAAGTGAGGACAGCTTGGAGAGGCACTTCGGATAAGAAGCTGGATGGGATGACGTCGAAGGATTTTTCTTGTTCTATGATTCAGAGCTGCACTCCCAAGAGGCAGCACTGGAGACAACACGAGTTTTGGAGTGAGAAGACTTGGGTTTAAATCACGGCTGTCATTTACTTCGTGACCCAGCTGCTTATGCCTCCAAATTACTTTGTTTATAGGTTAAACAAGTTCACGTAAAAATCCCTGCCTGATCTCAAAGAGCAAGGCAAACTCGTGTTTCAGTATTGTCTTTGCCTACTAACCCACAGTAGCTTCCTCTGAAATACTTGTCAATTGTTTTTAGATTCATTTTTCTAGCCATACCTCAGTTCTCTGATCTGTAAAATGACAGAGTGGGACTTGATTTATGTCCAAAGTCCCTCATGAATCTAACTCCCTGGAGCTCTGGGGGTGTACAACCCAAAGGTCTAATTTGTCTGTACCTCCTACCCCCAAGAATACAGTGTAATGAATAAAGTTCATTGTTTTTTTTACGAAGGCAGTAGATCTACCTCACTAGTAGCAGCTGTGGAAGATGCTTATGCCTAAGGAATGTTTCCCTTCCTCAGTTTAGACAAGGAGAGGAATCCAAAAGGGGATAGTTTTCTCTGGCCCTCTAACAAAATGTACTCGAGTAGCACCATCTGTAAATGGAGAATTGAAATCAAATCCATTCAGGCTCGGCATTTGTCTCCCATTACATCCTAGAAACAATCTTGGGACCTCCTTTATTACACAAAAGCAACCTCATTTTACCTAAGAGCATAGTTTCAGACTTTTGAGGAATTTTGCAGGCCTCCCCCCATCCTCCCCATTTTACAGAGAAGGAAATTGGACCCAAAGATGCCAATGCTTAGTCACTTCGTGGCAAAGCAAAGACTGGAACCCAGATCCTCTAACTCTCAGGTAGAGTATTCTTTTCTCTCTGGCTCTCTCCCTCCCTTCCTACTTGTTTTCTCTTTCTTAGGTTTTTGATTTATGGATATTTGTATGTGCATACATTTGCCTGTTATTTTTGGAACTGAGCTTATTCATTCAGACATTTTATCTAAACAAGAAGGTCTGTAATGCTCAAAATCCACAGCTTCATAATCTTGGAAGATATTTTTCAGAATGAAGATTGATTTTGTTTATTCTTTCAGTCTTTCCCTTCCCTATTCCTATCTCATGTCAATTTCTTTAATCTCTCCTCTATGTGTTATTTCCAAAATTATTATTTTAGATTTTTTGCTGACTTTTCCTCATGTTAGATCATCAGGCTTCTGGTCCTCTTGGTGGGAAGCTCAATTATAATGAAAATTCCACAATATCCAATTCTACTGGAACCTATACTGAGAGGTCCACAGCCCATCCCAAAGGAATGTTCCTACCAGAGACTTCAATTATCATTGCTTTTATCGGTTGTGTCTAAACAGATCATTTAATTCTTAGAACAAGTCCAACTACTTTAAGAATCTGTGACAAGAAACTCACATTTGGGCAAGATATTAAGTAAGTCCCCTTGAAAGTCCTGTCTGTCTCTTGGAAACCCATGACCCTCTCAAATCTTGGCTCTATTGGGACCTCTTCCTATGAGAAACCCTTCCTGATCTCCCTCTCCTACCTATAGTTGGTGTTTCTCCCCAACATGATTAAATCGTATGGGTTTTGTATTTCCTCCCCAAATTGTTGTGCTGGGTGGCAGAATGGAGCTGCTAAGGACCCTGGCAGAATCCTATTTGACTGTGTTGGCCCAGAACGTAGCACAATGCCTGGTAGACAGTGGATCCTTGGGACAAGTTTGCTGAACTGGCTTGGAAAAGTTCACTCCAACCATGGTTTCTAGACCATATGTTCTGCCCCAATGAGACTGGTGGGGTTTTTCTCAGGTGGCACATGCCAATGGTCAATAAGATGACCACTTTCAGTGGCTTGAAAATATGCCCCAGCAGAACTCCTTAGCTTTGCCCCACAAATCCAAGTTTATTTCAGATCTCCCTGTGGATCATCTTCCTTCCAGGCCCCCAGGTGGCACCCTGGCAGTTGGTCAACAAACATTCAACAAACAAATGCGAAACATGAGAGTCATCTTTGACTCTTGGTTTTCCCTTACCCCACCTGGCCAGTCAGTTGGCAGATCTTATCTATTCTGCTGTGACTTCTCAATTCATTTGCCAGGTCTAATTCATGCCTTTATTCTCTCTACATGTGGGAAACTGCAATAGTTTTCACAGTGGCCTTCCTGCCTCAGACCTCTTCCTTCTCTAAACCATACACACATCTGCCTTAGGGATTTTTAGAAACAACAGACCCGATAACATTATCCCCCCCCCCCCCCCGCCCCCATCTCTCTTAGAAGCTCCAGGGCTTCCTGAGAATCCTTTACAATTTTCTCTGATAAATAGAGTCTATTCCCAACCCTGTCACTAGCTTGCTTTATAAGCTTAATACTAATTACTCCCACTTCTGTCTATCTTTCATTCAAAAGCAGAGGTAAGAGCTTCAGTAGAGGAAGACCTGAGTTCAAATCCAGTCTCAGAAACCAAGTAGCTTTGTAACTCCAATCAAGTTCGTTCTCTGAGTCTCATTGTCCCCATCTCTAATATGCTTCCCATGGGGCAGCTAGCTGATATCATAGTGGATAAGAGTATCAGGCCTGGAGACAGGAAGATTTATCTTCCTGAGTTCACATCTAATCTCTGACTCTTATTAACTAGTTGAAGCTTTGAATCAAGTCACTTAATCCTATTTTCCTCAGTTTCCTCATCTGTAAAATGATCTGGAGAAGTAAATGCAAACTATGTTACTCCAGTAATCCCTGACAAGAAAATCCCAACGGGGAACACAGAGAGTGGTACATGACTGAAAAAGAACTAAACATCTCCCAGGATTGTTGTGAGGACTGAATGAGACTAAAATTCTCTGCAAACTGTAAAGCACCATATGAATGATTAACTGAATTATTGTTGTCATAATCATCATCAACATTAATATGATTATCATCGCTTTTTTCCCAAAAGGTGAAGTTGCTATTCTTCATCTCCAACATTTTTCTCTCCTCTCTCTTTGAACAATCTGTATTCTCTCCTCCTTGTCAGCTCCCTGAGAGTAGGAAATGTCTTAACTTATATTTTTATTTTAAAATGAGTGTTTAGAAGAGTTCTTTGGGCATAGTCAACACAAATGCTCCTTCTTTCCTTATTCATTTCTTCCTTCTTTTCTCCTCTTAGTTAAAACAGTGCTCAAGCATTTCCTCCAAATGAAGCTTTTACTGCTTTCCTTCCCAACAGATATTATATGTCGCTTCCACCTCCCCTCAAAAAATTACTTTCTTTATGCTTCATACATTTTCTCTTGACTTAGAATCATATGCTTTGTTTCTTCTTACAGCATTGTAAATTCCTCAAAAACATAATCTTTTTTTTATTCCATTGTATCACCACTGTCTGACACATAGAAAACATTTATTAATTGTTTGTTGGTGGAATGAACTCAAACACTTCTGAAAAACACAACTTTAGGAATTTGTAAATGATTAGATTCATCATTCTACCCAGGTACTGTTGTCTTAATTCCAGTATACTCTTGTATCAGGAATTCCAAGATGATGAGTCCATTACTTAATATTGGTTGAAGGAATAGGGCTTGGTTTTACCAAAGAAGAGAAGACATAGGGGCTTTTAAGTGCCTAAAGAAGCAAGATTGGATTTGTTTTCTTTGACCCCAAAGGGAAGAACGAGAGGACTCATTCATGGAAATTACAAAAAGGCAAATGAAACCGTGATGGAAATTACAAACTTGCTAAGAATCAGCACTGTCCAATGCCTTGAATGAAAAGAAAACTAATAAGGGATACCCATCACTCTTTAAAGTGGGTGAAACCAGGTGGCTGCAGTGTATAGCTTATTTGATCTGGAGTCAGGGAGACCCAAGTTCCAATCTAGTCTTGGACATTTATTAGCTGTGTGTATCTGGGTGAGTCACTTAACCCTGGTCCACCCAGTTCTTTCAACTGTAAAATGGGATTTAAAAAGGACCTATATTACAGGGTTGGTAAATGAGAGAGAAGAGTCTAGGACTTATTTTCACTTCATTGTTCCCAATTTCTTTTACATTCTTCCCATTTTCTGGCCAACTGCCTCACCACCAATGCAGGAACCACGTCCTGAAACACTTAAGATTTTCAGTTTTGGAACTCTTTATTTGGGACCCATTGCTCTGCTTATCTAGTGTGGTCTTCAGTGTCTAGAAAAGCTCCAGACTACTTGATTTTAATTTTCAGCCATTTAATTCTAAATCCCTTTTCAGGGGAACAGTTATCCTCCATAGCCCATGCCCATTAACAGCACCCTGATAAACCTGACCGGAAAATGTATTGGACTTGGGCGGGTGGGAGATTTGAGGCCAGCAGACCCAACAGCAGGCTATCACTCAATCACTATAACATTTATTAAGCACCTACTATATGCCAGTCACTATGTTAAGTTACTGCAATAGCCAAGGCATGAGGCTATGACTGGTGTCAGTGTCAGAGGAGAGTATGTGAGAGAAGGATATAAGAGGTTTTGTATATGTATATATATATATATATATATATATATATATATATATATATATATATATATATAATATATAAGAGATCTTACTGAGTTGAAGCTGACAAGCCTTGGGAATAGATAGGATCAACCAGGTTGAGGGTAACCAGCAGGCCTCATCTATAAAATAATGGTCATGGTCAGTTACCTTGACTTTTGTTCTGCCACTGGACTTTAAAGCCTCAGAGAGAATGGAGTTGAAGACTTTTCAGAGCTCTGCCTCAATTAAGTGCAATTAATATGTAAGTCAGGAATCATCCATGATACCACTGGTCCTTTTTGAAAACAAAGGATGAGCAACACCAACTATAGCTCCCAAGTAATTAATTCCCATCTGTCTGATGAGGATTCTCAACTATCTACCTATTCTGCCCCAATCTCCAATCTGGAATCTCCAACTGCCCTTCAGATGACCATTTGACATCTGAAATTCAAAATGTCCAAAATAGAATCCCATTATCTCTTTCCCTAAAACTCACCCTCCCTTCACTTCCCTGTTACTGTAAAGGGGATTATGATCCTCCCAGACTCTCAGGCTCTTATCCTAGGAGTCACCCTTGCCCCCCCCCCCCCCCACACACACACATACATCCAATCTCTTCCCAAGTCTTTCTCAACTTCTGCCTTGCAAGATCTCTATTTACACCCTTAAATAAATATCTGACATACTTTCCTCTGGCACTACCACCAGTCTGGTACAGGGCACAGTTGTCTCATGCCTTGGCTATTGCAGTAACAGTGACTGGCATATAGTAGGTTCTTAATAAATGTCATATTGATTGTTTGATTGATAAGTCTACTGTTGGGTCTGCCAGCCTCAAATATCTACCCTACCCAAGTCTAAACTATTATCCAGTCAGTCTCTGAGTGATTTTCCTAAAGTCCAGGATACAAATCATCCACCTACTCAATAAACACCAGTGATTCCCTATCACCTCCTGGTTCAAATGCAAATCACCCTGCTTGGCATTCAAAATCCTTCATAACCCATCCCCCTCCTTCCTTTCCAGTCTTCCTACATCTTACTCCCCAATTGGATCCTTTGATCTAGTGACATTGACTTCCTGATTGTTCCTCAAGCAAAACCTTCCATTTCTGGTTCTGGGCATTCTCTCTGGTCTTCCCCCTCACCCTAAAATGCTTTCCCTGCTAATGTCCACCTACTGGCTTCTCTGGCTTTCTTTAAGCTACAGATCACATTACACTTGTTCCAGGAAGTCTTTTCCACCTCCTTTTTTGCTTTGAGCACCTTCCTGCTGTTAATTATTTCCTATTTATCCAGTATATGCCTTCATATCTTTGTTCTCCCCCATTAGACTATGAGTTCCTTGAAGGCAGGACTGTTTATATCCCTAGTGATTTGGCACATAGTAGGAACTTAAAACATTTTTATTTCTTGATTATATATTCTTACATTTATGAATTAATTTCATTATAAATATTGATTTTGTATCAGAGACATATACTTTTTTTTTTGTTATGGAAAGAAAAAGCTTAGCCACACTGAAGTTAATCCCATGGGACTTGTAGATTTGAGTGAGTATGCTTGATTGGTCCATAAGCATGTAACTTCTGACTGAGGTCCCATTGACTCATAGTTCACATGGATCTGTGTTCAAGGCCACTCTTTAGCAAGCGAGTTATACCAAGCTTCCAGCACGTCAGTGACAGTATCTATGGCATCAGTCAGATTCTTAAGAGATGCTCTGTTTTAAAAGGGGGGTTGGGGAGAGAAGGAACCTTCATGATATTGGTTGTTCAAAAAGTATGTGATGTTAAAGGAAAGGTTGAATTCTGCCTGGTTTGCAGGTGGTAGTTAGGGTCCCACTGCCTGAAGCAGTAGGGGAGGTTACTATCCTCTCTTCCCTTTAATACCTCCTCCTAGGACATTCAGATTCTTCACTATAAAATGGTGAGTGGGTTCACAGTCAGAAACAGGAATATGTTCTGTTCCTTTCCACCCACCAGTCCTGGAACAGTTTGCAGAAAGCTGGTATGAAGAAAATGATTCTTCAAATGAAAAGCTTAGCAAATGTACCAATAGACAATAATAGCCATTTGGTCATTAAAAAAAGTCTTAAACATTTGTTGCTATACAAATGAATGTTCTTTTTTCAGGTACCAGTGGACTAGATGGATTCTTAGGTTCTTTCGAGCTGCTTCGGGCCACCTTGGCAATGAGTTGATTATCTCCAAACAATAATCCCTGGCACAAATTGAGATGGTTCTCCTTCAAAGCAATAAGTGTATTTTGGAAAAGCTGGGTATAACTCACCTGTGTTTAGAATAGGCCATGCCTGTTTTTCCATTAAATTACTTTTTAATGTGAATAGATATAATAATCAAAAAATAATCTCAGAGGCTATTTCTGTCAACCCTTTTATAGTCTAAATGAAGAAAGTGAGCCCTAGGGCAGCTAAGTTATTTACCAAAGGTCACTCAAATAGAAAATGTAATGGATGAAGCTCTCTGCCTCTGGAGCCTGTTCTTTCTGTAGCTGTATTTCACTAATCACTCTGAAATGCATATTTTCTCAATTCTGATTTTAGCATAGAGCATCTATTTTTTAACAAGATGCTATTTCTTAAGAAATTAGATCTGGAGACATTCATATAAGAAGTCAGTGAGTCTTAGTACACTTGTTAGGCTGACAGAATGAGATGTTTTGATATTATACATTATGTGGAGACTTCAGTATCTTTTGCAGACAGAGAAGCCTGACTCTCTGGTCTATTCCAAGTCTATGGTTCTATCTCTAGGTCAATAGGGTTAGATGATGACTTTTCCTCTTGGAATTTCTAGATCCCTTCAAGGCTCATCTCACATGCCAGCTCTCGCATGGGACCTTTGCTGATTCCCCATTATTAAAGCACTTCTCCACCCCAGTTTTCATTTTCCTTTGCTTCAATTTTAACTTGACTTAGTGTCCATAATATGTCCCCTCAGCTGAATGCAAGCTGCTTGAGGGTATGTCCTGTTTCATTATGGTCTGGGTATCCCCATCATCTCTCAGTGTCTAGCACATACCGACATAGTAGATGCTCCCTAAATAAATGCTCTTTGAGTTGAACTGATGTTTTTTAAGATGGGGAACCTTTTTAATCTTTAGTATCATTTAAGAGGAAGTCTACATAATCGATTAGTGAGAGGGCTGTGGAGGCAGAAATACTTGGGTTCAAGTCCTTTCCCTGTTGAGTTCTGGGTAAAAATACTTCATGTTTTGGTGTCTTAGGCAACTCCTTTAAGACTAAAAGTTACAGAACATTTGAAGATCTTCATTAGTGGAAGGACTTTCCTCACCAGGAAAAATCCTGATGTTACTGAGATGAGAGTTCTGACCCCCCCAACCCCCATAAATAAACAGGGCAATTCATCACACTTTAAAGATTTAAGACATTGTGACATTTTGCTATCATTTAACATTCATTTCGCCCTTAGGTTTCTCTAAACACCATAATTACTCAACAAATGCTAGAGAAATTAAAATTACATTCTCATGTTTATTAAAAAGTTGGTATCACACAATGCAGGTTGAGCATGCTCTCCTATGCATCATGATTAAAACCAATTTTCTTATATAAAGACAAGCATCCTCAGTTAAATGCATGAAGGCAATTCAGTTAATTTTTGTCATGGCTTCCTTATGCTCTGAGATAGTCAATGGGAAGCAAAAAGATAAGATGACATCTGAAAATTTCAGGAAGGGTACAATTGACCCAAATTCAGGTCAGATGCTATAAAATGGTTACTATCAATGCTGGGCATCACCATTTCTCTAATTTATTGGATTACTTCTCACTTTCCTAATTTACCTCTACAGACGGAGTTCTAAAGTTTACAAAATTAGATTTTAATACCAGCAAAGCTCAATTATGGCTACTGTGCAATATCATCCAGATAAGGTCCAGATAATGTTAGCGGAAGACACTGAATTAAAAATCAGAAAACATTCACTTTTGAAAATGTATGTTCAATAAGGTAGCTAGGTGGCACAGTGGATAGAACACCGGCCCCGGGTTCAGGAGTACCTAGGTTCAAATCAGGCCTCAGATACTTAATAATGACCTAGCTGTGTGGCCTTGGGCATGTCACTTAACCCCATTGCCTTACAAAAACCTAAAAGAAAAAAAGAAAAAAAAAGAAAGT